>NW_025195179.1:0-4338 GCF_004010195.1 Chiloscyllium plagiosum | reverse complement strand
GTGCATGTTAGGT
Organism: Chiloscyllium plagiosum; assembly: GCF_004010195.1. NCBI lineage: Eukaryota > Metazoa > Chordata > Chondrichthyes > Orectolobiformes > Hemiscylliidae > Chiloscyllium > Chiloscyllium plagiosum. The sequence goes on along the minus strand of NW_025195179.1, from coordinate 4,325 downwards.
GAATTGGCCATGCTAAATTGTCCATAGTGTTCAGGGATATGTACGTTAGGTGCATTAATCAAGGGTAATCCTAGAGTAAAGGGAATGAGTCTGGGTGGGTTACTGTTCGGAGGGTTGGTGTGGACTTGTTGGGCCGAATGGCCTGTTTTCACACTGTATTGATTCTATGAATTTCTGTATTTGTATTCAATATGCTGAACAGATTACCATTTTTCCTACTTGCACTTCTACCTTAAAAATCTCAGTTCTTCCCCTTTATTTAGATTATACCTTAAATCGTAAAGGTTCAATCATCATTCTATTCCTTTCACCCAATCTCATATTAGTTGATCTGTCCTAAACATGTATAGCTCATTTCTCTAACCCAGATGTGCTCTTACATTTTTCCTCACGTTTCATTACACTTCCTAATGTGGTGTGGCAAACAATGGTATGAGAGGTAGTAACCTCGTGGTTATGTTAGTATTAGACCTGATGACAGCACCCATATCTATGAACAAATGTTTAAGAATCCAAATAATTTATGCACGTGCAAATAGAAACTGTCCTAAGGCATATCTATTGCTATACAGAGGAACCATGACTATCTGAATGACATGGATGGGGAGTATTTGGTTCAGATAATCAAATGTCGGATAACACAGTTTAGCCAAGCATCGGGACCTTGCGATCTTAGTCAGATAATCCAAAATTCAGATAATGCCAGTAATCAAGGTTCCCCAGCTTTGGCATAGGGTCAGTTAGACTCGAAACGTCAGCTCTTTTCTGTCCTTACAGATGCTGCCAGGCCTGCTGAGATTTTCCAGCATTTTCTCTTTTGGTTTCAGATTTCAGCATCCGCTGTAATTTGCTTTTATCCAAGGTTCCCCTGTACTTGGACAATGAAAAACATTGTCACGAAACTGGTCCCTTTTTTCTAAAAGATGTTTCTTTTCTCAAGGACACTGTCCTTGTTTTTTTTTTCCCCCAGAGGGATAATAAAATGCTCCTGGTTCCGATTAGGCACGGTGGCACAGTGGTTAGCACTGCTGCCTCGCAGCGCCAGAGACCCGGGTTCAATTCCCGCCTCAGGCGACTGACTGTGTGGAGTTTGCACATTCTCCCCGTGTCTGCGTGGGTTTCCTCCGGGTGCTCCGGTTTCCTCCCACAGTCCAAAGATGTGCAGGTTAGGTGAATTGGCCATGTTAAATTGTCCGTAGTGTTAGGTAAGGGGTAAATGTAGGGGTATGGGTGGTTTGCGCTTCGGCGGATCGGGTGGACTTGTTGGGCCGAAGGGCCTGTTTCCACACTGTAAAGTAATCTAATCTAATCTAGACTTGTTTGGTACAAAGATTAAAGGGTATTGAGAGGCCTTTTTGTTTATATGTAAACTGATGAGACTTCAGGCCAAAATGGTCATGTTTTAGAAGTGACCTGTAAAATGAAAGGGGAATGGTCAGCTCAGTCCAGAACTAGTTAGGAGTTCAGCTGTGTGGAAACAGGCTCTCTCTCTTTCTGCCCTTCTAACTTCAAACTATAAACATTTACTCCATTTTTTAAAACTTTTTTTAAGGGGGTTTGCTTATTGGGACTGTGGTGTATATTCGGAACAGCATGATTAAGTCTAGTTTGGATAACTGAGTTCTACTCTGTGTTTCATTGTGTAATTTTGTGAATAAATTTCTGTCTGTCTGTTTTAAAACCCGGTAGTCAACCCAGTGAAGATTACTCTGGGTAATTTTTACTGTACACTTACCAAAACAAATTGCAAAAGTAATGGTGTGGATTGCATGCTCAAGAATGTTTTGAGTGGTCTGGCCTAGTCCATAGCAATATTCATTTACATTCTTATTAATAACTTTATAATTAAGCACTTAGGCTTCAGCCCTTGTATTAGCACACTACTTATCAATACATTTAGTCAATTAGAAGAATTCCAATTCAGTTGGTCAGGTGTAATCCTTACTTCACAATTTGCATTCATTGCCCTTGGGTAATCCCTACCTTTTTTTTTTAAGCATTGATGCTTAAAAAGATGGTGCATATTATTTAAATACTTTCTTCATTTAATTAGGTTACATTAACAGAAAATCTAAGTGATTTGGAGTTCAGATGAAAAATCTGAAAACCACTCCAAGTTATGCTAGTAATATGGTATCATTGCAAATAAAAACATGAGAAAGATAAATGAGACAACCCTAGAACAGCTTTTAAAAGCAGGAAAAGTATTTTAAACATTTGAGAGTTTGGAGAAGAGCAAGTGGATAAGACTGTATTTGAGTAATCTGACAGCTGAAACTGACAACCGGAAGCGGCAGGGACAGGCCACTATAAATGCTGGAGGAAACACCACAGAAGCGCTTCACAGGAGGCTCCCAAGCACTGAGGATGTCACCTAGACAGGGACGAAACATTTGCAACAAAAACTTCCAGCTCGGCGAACAGAACCACAACAGTAATCTGTTAATTTGACCATCTAATCATGAAGGTAAACTAAGCAAAGAACATGTAAATGAGTTATTTAGCAGGATGAAAACACCTCGAAATAGTTCAATGGGAATGACATAGAAGGTAACATTATTAATTTACTTCATGACAATAAAAGTGGGCCAGATACTGAAGTCACTAGTTTACCATCAAACAGTAAAAAATGAATAATTTCCTCCAGTAAGTATGTATTGTTAAAAGCATTATATGTAAAAGGTTTTCTTGGATCATGGTGCTAAAAACATGTTGAGGCTTTTCACGATTGAAGGGTACTTGAACTAGCACAAAAGTAAACACATGATGACAAAAATCATATGGAGAAAGCACAGTAAAAATCATAAGGAAAGTGGTTAGTAGTACTACAGTCTGGAACAGGTAATGGCAATAGGTCAAAAGGAAAATATTAGGCTAGATGTTTAAAGAATCATAAGATACAATAGAGATGAAGATTCAATCTGCACAGAACGCAGCACATTACATTTGCCTTTAAAATAAGAAAACGTTAGAGTCTAGGCTACCTTCTTAAAATGTTTTGAGGTGGTCTGGTCCAGTCTAGTCCATAACACCAGTTATTTGGAAGAAGATTTGTACAGTTAGCAGAGAACAACCATTAATCTTGATGGCTTAGGATAAATGTGAAACTTTGGGGTAGTATTACTATCAGAATTTAGAGTCAGAGATATACAGCATGGAAACAGACCCTTCAGTCCAACCCGCCCAGACCCTACCTATTCTAGTCCCACCTGCCAGCACCCGGCCCATATCCCTCCAAACCCTACCTATTCATATACCCATCCAAATGCCTCTTAAAATATTGCAATTGTACCAGCCTCCAGCACTTCCTCTGGCTGCTCATTCCATACACGAACCACCCTCTGCGTGAAAAAGTTGCCCCTTAGGTCTCTTTTATATCTTTCCCCTCTCACCCTAAACCTGTGCCCTCTAGTTCTAGACTCCCCGACCCCAGGGAAAATACTTTGCCTATTTACCCTATCCATGTCCCTCAATTTTGAAAACCTTTACAAGGTCACCCCTCAGGCTCCAATGGTCCAGGGAAAACAGCCCCAGCCTGTTCAGCCTCTCCCTATAGCACAATTCCTGCAACCCTGGCAACATTTGTGGGCAGCACGGTGGCACAGTGGTTAGCACTGCTGCCTCACAGCACCAGAGACCCGGGTTCAATTCCCGCCTCAGGCGACTGACTGTGTGGAGTTTGCATGTTCTCCCAGTGTCTGCGTGGATTTCCTCCGGATGCTCCGGTTTCCTCCCACAGTCCAAAGATGTGCGGGTCAGGTGAATTGGCCATGCTAAATTGCCCATAGTGTTAGGTAAGGGGTAAATGTAGGGGTATGGGTGGGTTGCGCTTCGGCGGGGCGGTGTGGACTTGTTGGGCCGAAGGGCCTGTTTCCACACTGTAAGTAATCTAATTTAATCTAATCTAATCCTTGTAAATCTTTTCTGAAGCCTTTCAAGTTTTACAACATCTTTCTGATAGGAAGGAGACCAGAACTGCACTCAATATTCCAACGTAGCCTAACCAATGTCCTGCACAGCCGCAACATGACCTCCCACCCCTGTACTCAATACTCTGACCAATAAAAGAAAGGCCTTAACTATCCTATCTACCCACGACTCCACTTTCAAGGAGCTATGAACTTGTACCCCAAGGTCTCTTTGTTCAGCAACACTCCCTAGGACCTTACCATTAAGTGTATAACTCTTGATAAGATTTGCTTTCCAAAAGGCAGCACCTCGTATTTACCTGAATTAAAATCCATCTGCCACTTCTCAGCACATTGGCCCATCTGGTCAAGATCCTGTTGTACTCCGAGGTAACCCTCTTCGCTGTCCACTACACC
>NW_025195178.1:0-4338 GCF_004010195.1 Chiloscyllium plagiosum | reverse complement strand
TCACAGAAGACCAGGGCTGGGAAACAATGTACAATGACAGTCATGGACGTGAGCTGAAGATTCCGGGACGGCACGGTGCCTCCAGCACTAGGGACCTGGGTTCCCATCTCAGGTGACTGTCTGTGTGGAGCTTGCACATTCTCCCTGTATGTGCGTGGGTTTCCTCCGGGTGCTCCGGTTTCCTCCCACAATCCAAAGATGTGCAATTTAGGTGAATTGGCCATACTAAATTGTCTATAGTGATAGGTGCATTAGTCAGGGGTAAGTGTGGAGTAGGGATGTGGGTCTAGGTGGATTACTCTTCGGAGGATCAGTGTGGACTTGTTGGGCCAAAGGCCCTATTTCCATATTGTAGGGAATCTAATCTAAACATAAACTCCCATAGTTTATTTATTTAAGGGTTATCATGATTTTGGCAATAGTGAGGGAAACCGCACAGTTTGTTTTTCTGCGACTCAATCGGACTAAGGCCCAGGTTTTGTTCCAAAGTCTTATCAGGATATTTTGGCAGCTTGGGGATAAAAATGGACAGCTTGTCATTGAGAGGCACAAGGGCCTTTCGAAATATATTCATTTGGAGTGGCGGTTGGGCGCCATGAGGATCATACAGGGGGCAAAGAGAGTGATAGACGGTAGTTAGGGGAAGGTGGTCACACGACAGGTTGAGTCGGATAGATGGGTGATCGCCAGGAGACGCAGACAAGTAATGCAGTAGTCTCCTGTGGCTATTCTCCTCTCTACCATGTCTACCGTTTTGGATATTGTTGGGGAATATCCTCTCTGGCAAGTTTAACAGCAGCAGCCAGACCTGTGGTGGTCACAACTGGCTTTGCCGCAGAGTAGGATCAAGCAAAATCCGAGCGAACTATAGTTGAAGGAGGATCACTAGATTGGGTCACACTCAGGCGCTTCTGTGGCCGTGTTTAAGACTCTAGGATTGCTTGTTACTTCCTTGGTGCCAGGATCAAGGACATCTCTCATCAGCTGCATGAAATTCTCAGGAGGGAGAGTGGCCAGTCAGATGTCTTTGCGCACAATGGTACCACTGAAATAAAGAAAGAGGGGTGAGATTGCTGTGGAGTGAGTCAAGGAATTAAGAAAGCAGGATCTCGAGGCTTGTACTCGCTGTGTTACTACCATTGCCACGTGCTAGTGAGGCAAGGAAGAGAAAGATAGGACAGATGAGTGTGGGGCTAAGGAGCTGGTGCAGGATGCAGGGTTTCAGCTTCTTGGATTATTGGGACCTCTTCTGGGGCAGGGTTGACCTCTATAAGAAAGACGTGGTTGCACCTAGTTTGGAAGGGATCCAACATCTTCACAGGAAGGTTCGCTAGTGCTGTTTGGAAGTGTTTAAACTAGAGAGGCAATTGGCTGGCCAGCACAGCAAAGGTCAGCAATGAAGGGATTGAGGAGAAGGTAGAGTTAAGACCAGTAAATCGGAAAGAAAAGACAGGCAGAGACAGGTAAATGAACAAGATGATACAAATGGGTTTATTTCAAAGCAATGCGTAATATAGACTAGGCAGATCAATTTAGAGCCTTGATCACAACATCGGATTTTCATGTTTCGGCCATTACAAAGATTTGAGGAGGGGAAAGGACTGGCTGCTCTACTTTCCAGGGTTTTGTTGTTTTAGACCAGAGAAAGGATGGTAAAAGAGGTGGACGAGTATAATTACTAATCAGAGAGAACGTCACATCTGCACTCAGAGAGGACGTACTGGAAGGCTTATCCACTGAAGTAATATGGTTACAGCTCAAAAATAAGACGTGTGAAATCAATCTGAAAGGATTATAATACAGTCCATCAACAGCCACCAAGACATTGTTATTCATAATTTACATGAAGTAAATGGTGTCAATAGTGTTTGTAATAAATATTTCACAAGACCACTAAATTGAGAGATCGGTCAATTAGAAGGAGCTATTACGATAATTCCACTGAATTTTCCACACGCCTTGTCCAAGGTATGGATAAGATCTGATGTGCTGATGCAGATCTTCCCTCGTCTCTTCTGCGTATATCTCAGAAATGTTCCTGTGCACAGTCTCCCTACTCATGATCATCATCGGGAAATAACAGTGAAAGCTAGGTTAGGTCAAGGAGAATACTTCACAGAATCGGACACAATCATAGATTAGGCCAGAACAAAACTTTGTGCAGAGTGCACTAAGGATAGTGAGTGAAGTCCCATAATATACACACCAACGTTTAGACACTCAGACTATTCTTTGCAAAAACATGGGTGGAAATGTTCCTGATGCAGCATGAGAAGATCTCTTGAGAGAACAATTTAGTTGATGTTTTGTGCTCCTTCTGCCCGCTCTGAGAAAGATCCTCGGCATTATTTTAAGCAGGAATTATAATGGAGTCCAAGCTAAAATTAATTCCTCAATCAACACCAATAAAAACAGTTTACATCATCATTAACACATTGCTGCCTCGGCGATCTTGTTGCGTTCGTTACCATGTGACCTATATTGAAATAATGACCACGCTTTATTAGGGCTAACTCGAAGTGAACGTCTGTCTGACAGAGATAGGGTGGTGTGATATCTTGGAGGGATTTGTAAAGGCAGGTGACATCCAGATTCCATCACACACAGCGAAGTAACCCTTCACAGTCCACAGGATAATAACCAGCTCCCAACGCACACAGAACTCAAAAAAGGAAATGAGTAAGAATCTGCTGCGCCAGGAAACGCTCTGCACCTCCCAGATAGTGAGAAGTTATACACTCTCATTTAGGAATGAGTCATCAAGAAAAGTCAGCCTGTAAGTCAGAAGGAATCTGCTTCCAATAAACGCACTCAATATCCAAAACACGGCTCAAGCTAAGCAGTTAAGTATGTAACATCAAGTAAACAAGTCTATCAGTAGATCTCCTCACACCCATGTTTTTGCACAGAATCAACTGCCTTTCTGAATGTCGGCGTAGATATTATGGGATACAATTTGTATAAAAGCAGACACATCACTCACCATCTCCTCACTTGGTTTTCAGCCCCTATAGGAAATAAAGCTGCTCCTGAAGAACATCGGAACAGAGAACAGGTGTTGCATATGCAGTCTCTCAAACCAGCACCGCCATTCAACTGGATCATTTTTCATCTTTGGCCGAACTACACATGCCTGTCTGAAGACCATACCCCTTGATACCCTAGCTCAACAAACAATTATGTATCTCAAAATTAAATTTAACGATTGAATAAAAATTGCCTGTTCCATTTGTGGAACACAATTCCAATCCTCCTAAAATCTTTGCATGCAGAAAAACTTGCTGAGATCTCTTATGATTGATGTGGGGTCCTAACTCTTCGACTATAGCACTTAGTTCAAGAACCTTTAACGATTGGAATTAGTTTATCGACTTTGATTTTTCCTGTTAAAGTCCTGAAGACCTTGATTAGATCACCACTTCACGTTCTGAAGTCTACACAATGAAGCCCTAATTCTTTAAACTCTCCTCATTCTTTAAACCTATGTTGAACTCCCACCAGGATCAAACATCCTTCTTCAGGTATGCTGCGCAGATCTGCTCGTCGTGCTTTAATAGGAGTCTAACTAGTGTTTTGTATAATGTCTCCATGCTTATCCTCCAGCCCGTTAGATATGAGGGTTAGTATTTCATTCGTGTTCTCGATCAATTTTTCGACTTGTTCATAGCATTTTGAAGAACTGTGCACCCGAACCTTCAAAACTCGTGGCACATCAGCTGTATTTAATTTTGTGCCTTCTCACAGGTATCATGTTTTGATTTTAAATGGATAATCACACACTTGCTTATATTAAAATCCATCTGATACCGTTTGGCCCACACGTCGAATCTATGAATATTCTGTTGAAACTACAGACGGTTGTCAACCCTGCTGCCAAATTTTATGTTGTCAACAAATTTGAGTGTTTGATTTATTATGCAATTATCCAAGTCGTTAATCAATACTGTGTATTTTAGAGGCCCCAAATCAGATCCCGACAGACACCATGAGTCAGGTGCCGCCAGACCGCGTATTCACGTATTGTTCCAAATCCATCTTTCCTGCCACGAAACCAATGTCCTTCGAAAGTTCAGTTTTAGATCCAGTCTATCGACTTCCAACTCAGCTAACAATCTGTTGCATCTTCCCAAACGCCTCTTCCAAGAACTCCATGACGTTTGTCAGGTATGACAAATCCTTTCGTGAATTCATATTCCAATCCCTGATGACTTGATTTTTTTTTCCTTTGTGGTGATCAGTTACACTGGTGATAGACTCCAAACGTTTCCCCAGCACATATGCGAGGTAACTGATTTGTAAATCACCGGTTTGCCTCAGTAACTTTCTGACAGATCAGAG
>NW_025195177.1:0-4338 GCF_004010195.1 Chiloscyllium plagiosum | reverse complement strand
GAGGTAAGGAGTCTACAGATGAATATTGATGGGTTTGGAGAATGGAACTACACCTGCTAGCTAGTGTTTAATGAAGATAGCTGCGAGGTTGAATTTCCTACTGCCACTCCAACTTGCTTTGTTCATACGCCCACTCCTAATCCCTATGTTCTTCTTTTGTTCCAATTGCGGTTCTTGGATCTTTATCAACGCTGACAATTGGAGTTGCAATAGTCGAGGCGTGTGGTTGAGAGAAATGCAGTTTGGTTTGTACATAATTAATATTGAACTAGATTTCGGTGCCTTTCCCTGCAACGTATGTGTATTACATGGACTTGCATAGTGTTCTTTGTAACATTGCCTGAAATAGTCAGAGCTGAAGGAATTTTTGGTCTGTAGAATGTACACAGACTCAGAATTTTATTTGAAAAAGCTAGAGTGATTAGGATAAAGTTTCAATTAAATCTACTTTTTGGCCCACGACAGGACGTCAAGGCACATCGTCAAGTCTACCTTGAACTGGGAAAAAAATTAGAGCATATGCCCACTGTTCTTCATATTGTCAGAAACGCGTTTCAAAAAGTATTGTTGGAACAGTATGCATCTTACAGCTTCTCCTGGGATTGCAGACATATTTAAAGATTAATATAGTTATTTTGCAGTTAATGTCGTCATGAGTGTTCATTAATATAAGGTCTATTCCCATTTGCGTTTATTAGAATTCGAACACAAACAAAAAGAAAACAAAAAATCGCGATTGTTTCTTCAAACAAATTTTTTTGAAAAAAACGAACGTAAATTTTAAAGGTCGTCTGCGAGGAAACTAGAAAGGTGTGTACATGTTCTAAAATGTTTATTTTTTAAGACTGTAATGTCTTTTTTTCGAAAGACTAGGCAGCTGTTTTTTGTTTAAAAGGGAGTTGCGCCTTAATTTTGGAGAGTCCTATACAAGTTCAGCTATGTGGAAGACATTGTTCTTCGAGGAATTTATTGAACTGCAATCTTTTTTATTGAGTTAAATATCAAAATGCTTGATTTTATTTATTTTTCATATATTTGGTGTGTGTATATATAAAATGTGTGTGTGTGGTGTGTACATGTGTGTTTGTAAAATATTCAATTTAATATTATTTTCTGTAAGTAATGATAAGTAACAAATATACAAGGCATTATGAAACAAGTTGCTTTTCTGCATCATGTTATGACTGTCATAAACGGTGCAGAGAGCGATAGCTAGAATATTTAGAAAAGTTATTATTGAGTAAAATCAGTCAGACAGATGCGTGACTATCAGAAAAGGTAAATATATTATTCACAAGTTTCCACTAGCTATGAATCGATCAAACAGATTGTTTTTGAACTGTTAATGGGGATAGTCTCTCCGAGGAAGATGGAAGAGCCGTCTCTTATTGGACATTTCGAAATGTTCTTATGTTAGGCAGCGTTTGAGAAGATTTAGTAGAATTATTGCTACTGGAGACTCTGCTGTGATGGGCTTAAACAGGAGAGTCTGCGGCAGTGAGTATCAATTTTAATGGTTTGTTGCTTTCACGGTCCTCGGATTAACAATGCCTTTAACCGTTCGAAGCATATAGCTAATGGTGAGATTGAGAAGTCAAACATTATTGTACTTATTGGAAACAATTAGTATTTTTAGCGAAACTATTACAGCAGTATAAAGTGAATTTATGAGCTGAGGTAGAAGATTAAAACAGACAACCTTAAAAGTCGCAATTTCTGGTTTACTCGCAAATCTAAACTCAACTGGTGAAGCAATAAAGGTTAAAGGAGGAAAATCAATGCCTGAAGAGATGGTGTGTTTTTCAAGAATTCAAGCTCTTGGGAGATTGGAATGTCTTTTGAAATGAAAAAGGTCTTTTCAAAAAGGATTGGAACAACATGTTCAAAAGAGAGAGAGAGTAGAATATCATAGAATCCCTACTGCGTGGAAAGAGTCTTTTCGACCCAACATAATCACACAGACACTTTGGAGAGTCACGCACCCGGACCCATTTCCCTCGTGACTAATGCACCAACCCACATATTCCTGAAAGAAATGGCAAATTTAGCGTGGCAAAGTCAGCTAAAGTGCACATCTCTGGAGAGTGGGAAAAAACCGCAGTTTCATGAAGAATCCCATGCAGACGTTTGGAGATTGTTGAAACTCCACACAGACAGTCACCAGAGGCTAAAAGCGAAACCGGGTCCCCGTTGCTGTTCGGCAGCAGTACTAACCACTCAGCCACCTTGCTGCCGCACTCAGATAGGGAGAATGTATATTGATATCCACAGTGGAAGTATTCTAAGCAGCAGTGCAATTAATCGGACGGATGAAGAAGTTTCTGAATGTGATGAGAGCACATCAATTAAAAAAAAAGACGAGAGAGTCAGAGTATATAATTATTCTGGAGAATCAACTTGTATTTTCTTTCAATGATAGGGGTCTGAGAGGGAATCCTGATGCACTGGGGGCATTTTTAAAAACATGAGATTTGGACATGATGGCTGTTGCAAAAACATGGCAGAGAGATATTTAAGAGTGGTAATTCAAAGTTTCGTGTATTAAGTGTATACAAAGGATAGAAAAGAAGATGTGGATTGGCCAGTCGTTTTTGATGACAAAATAAATTATTGCTTTAATTTAGGGAGCTATTTCTGAAAAAGCGTCCAGTGAAAATACATGGGAAAAATTACAAATAAGAAAGGAAAGAAAAGGATTGTACTACATGCACTCCAACGGGAGGAAAGGAATTGAGAAACAAATATGCAGGGAGATCTCATATAAATGTAAGCATAATAAGATTGGAATACCAGGGGTTTCCGGGGGGGTGGGGGGAGGGTTAAGTTTCCAAACATTGACAGGGATTACGAAAATGCTAAAAGTTTGGATGGTGAAGAATTTGTCACGTGTCCAACAAAATGTTCTTTATCAAATGCGGATGCTCTTACGAAAGAAGGATCAATTCTAGACATTCTTCTGGCAATAAGGCAGGGCAGGTGACTCGAGTAGAATTGGGTGAACACTTTGGTTCTGGCGATAGTAACTCCATTCGTTTCAAAATCGTATTGGATAAGAATAGGCTTTCCATAGGTATGATGCTTTTAATTGAAATACCACATTTGCTTTGGCATGAAATAAGTTTGGTGTTGATTGGTAGCAGCCTGACAAGTGGGTAGGGTTCAAAATTGTGACAAGAGTGTTTGCAGGCATTATATTCCTCTCAGAATGAGGCGTAAGGCTGGTTAGATTAAGGTACAATGGATGAATAACGTCAGCGAGTTTCAACTCAGCAATAAAAAAGTATCGTACTTTCAATATAAACAACTTGTTCGAATAGAATTTGTTTATCAAAATAAATAATGTGGGACATTCGTGAGAAATTAGGAGGCCAAAAAGGGGATATGAGATACCATTGACAGAAAAGGTCAATGATAATCTAAAGGGACTTTACAACGACTTTAAGATCAAGAGAGTAACTCGGGAGAGGATAAAACATCTTAAAGATCAAGCAGGACATATTTGTGTTGAACACCAGGAGATGTGGAATTGTCTGCACCGGGCTTTTATCTAGATTCAACTCGATCTTGTATATGCCACCGTATTAGCCAATTAGATCAAGGTCTTTTTTTAAATATCAGAAAAGCTTCTTTACTGTCCACTGTGCCAACAATTTTGTTGTCATCCACAAACTTACTAACTCTGCCTTCTGTATTCCCATCCAATTCACTTATAGGAAATCACAAACAATGACAGTTCAGAACCAATCTCGGTGGAAGAATGCTGGTAACAGGCTTCCATTTCAAAAAGCAAACCTCCACCATGACTGTCTGTCTCATGCCATTGCGCAAATTGAAAATGCTGGAGAGAAACTCAGCAGTATTAGAGCAGAGAAGAAAAGAATTAAAATTTTGAGTCTAACCTGATTTTCATAAAAGCTTCAGATGAGACTCGATATGTTAACTCTGTTTCTCTCTCCAGATACTGCCTCATCTGTTGCATTCCTCCACGATTTTGTGCTTGCATTTCAGATTTGCATTATCTTTAATATGTTGCTTTTCTTGATGGGTCCAGGCGTTGAACCTAATTATATTTGGATCACATGCTCCATTCCTGGTGCAACTACTTGTGCTGGTGACTCTTGCATCACACTGGACTCTGCTTCTTCTTTAAGTATAAAAAAAGACTTTTGCCAATATCCTCTTAAATACACAAATCTCAGAAAACTTATTTTGATTTAATCCGCGTTACAGAGACAGTGCCACTTTCTAAAACAAAAATGAATAGATCAGTAATTATTAGGTTGTCTGTGCCCTTTATACATAACGTGTCTCCTGAGGATCTCGTAGCGTTCAATACGT
>NW_025195176.1:0-4338 GCF_004010195.1 Chiloscyllium plagiosum | reverse complement strand
GAGGTGGGGAGTGCTGGTGATAGGTCAGAGGGAAAGGTGGACTGGATAGATGGGAAGGAAGATGGACAGGTAGGACAGTTCAAGAGGGTGGTGCGAAGTTGGAGCGTTGGTTCTGGGATGAGAGAGGGGGTAGCAGGAATGAGGAAACTGGTGAAATTGACGCGATGCCATGTGGTTGGAGGGTCCCAAGACAGAAAATGAGGTGTCTTCCTCCAGGCATCTGGTGGCTTGGATTTTGTTGTGGAGTAGGCCCAGGACTTGCATGTCTTGGCAGAGAGGGAGGGAGAGTTGAAGTGGTCAGCCATCGGATGAAGGGGTTGTTTGGTGCATGTGTCCCAGAGATATTCCTTGAAACATTCCACAAGTTGACGTCCTGTCTCCCCAGTGTAGAGGAGATCACATCGAGATCAACAGACACAGTGGATGAGGTGTGTGGATGTGCAGGAAAATCTCTGCTGGATGTGGAAGGATCCTTTGGGGCCTTGGACGGTTGTGAGGGGGGAGAGGTGTGGGTGCAGGTTTGTGGTGTGTGGTAGGATGAGGCTAGAACTGAACATGAGTCTTGGAGTGACAGCGTCTATAGTTAATGAGGTGAGTTCGGTAAGATATGGGAGAAAAGCTGCTGGACGTCACATCAGTGAAACTTGATGCAATTATTCCTGAAGAAGGGCTTATGCCCGAAACGTCGATTCTCCTGCTCCTTGGATGCTGCCTGACCTGCTGCGCTTTTCCAGCAACACATTTTCAGCAATTGACTGATAACCAAAAAAGAATATTCAGCCCAATGTTTTACAATCCTGCTTGTTTCTCCTGATGAGCCTACACCAGTGACCGTGTCTATTTCACATTCCTGTGAACCTCTCACCCCGTTATGTGTAAACAACATCCCACTGCAGGTCGCTACAACTGGGTGTGCAGTGAGTTAGATATTGATCCTTCACCTTCGGGTGCAGGTTTGTGGTGTGTGGTAGGATGAGGCTAGAACTGAACATGAGTCTTGGAGTGACAGAGTCTATAGTTAATGAGGTGAGTTCGGTAAGATATGGGAGAAAAGCTGCTGGACATCACATCAGTGAAACTTGATGCAATTGACTGATAACCAAAAAAGAATATTCAGCCCAATGTTTTACAATCCTGCTTGTTTCTCCTGATGAGCCTACACCAGTGACCGTGACTATTTCACATTCCTGTGAACCTCTCACCCCGTTATGTTTAAACAACATCCCACTGCAGGTCGCTACAACTGGGTGTGCAGTGAGTTAGATGTTGATCCTTCACCTTCTGGATTGTGTGGTTCAGAGGCTCGGATCCTGACTTTGTACAATTTAGAAACACATTTATGCATAAGATACAAATATTGGAATCACGTAACATAGAACAGTCCACATTTCTTTGTTTTTCTTTCTCCAGTGGAAGCTCTTTAACTGTTAACTCTTGATTATCCAGTGGATTAGGTGTCTTTTTCTGATGCAGCTGGTTTGACACAGTCCTTTCTTAATTAAGGCTTTAGCAATAATAATGTAATTGATCTCTGCCTGTTCTTCAAAAATATGCTTCACATGAGGGAGCAAAGGACAGAGTGAAACATTATTATGTTTGGATTAATGAACACTACAAATTAATTTCATTATTATACTATCAACAATAATACATTGCAGTCTTTTATTTGATTTGCATGGCTGCTTTTTTCTTTTAAGTCTCAACTATGGGCCTGAACCTGGTAAATGGAGTTTAATTGGATAAATGCAATTTTGGCTGGAACAATAAAATGGCAAATTATTATTTAAATGGGAAACAGATTGAAAGTTTGTTGGTGCAGAGGGATCTGGGTGTCTTTGTGCATGAGTCACAAAGGGTATGCAGGTGTAGCATATACTAAGAAAGACCAATAGAATCCTGGCATTTATTGCAAAAGGACTGGATTATAAAAGTAAAGTAGTGTTGTTATAATTATGTAAGGCATTGCTGAGACCACACCTGGAATATTGTGTCCAGGGTTTGGTCTCCTTACTTGATGTGGTGGATGTGGTGGCACTGGGGGCAGTTCAAACATCGTTCTCCAGGTTGATTCCTGGGATGAAAGGACTGTCATATGAGGAGCAGTTGAATATCTTGGGCTTGTACTCTGTGGAATTCAGAAAAATGAAGGGAGAATCTGATGGAGGAACATAAAATGCTGAAGGGTATTAACAAAGTGGATGTTGATCAGATGATTGCCCCTTGTGAGAATCTTGAACAAAAGGTAATAGATGCTGAGTGAGAGAAGGTACTTGCAAAACTGAGATGGGGAGAAACTACTCCTCTCAGAGAGCTGTGAATCTGTGGAACTCACTGCCCCAGACTGCAGTGGAGGCCGAATCAATCAATCAAATCAAGAAAGAAATAGATAGGTTTCTGATGAAAAGTGGGATAAAGGGCTATGGGGAACAGGCAGAAAAGTGGAGTTGAGACCAGGGTAAGATCAGCCATAATCATGTTCCATGGTGGTGTGGACCCAAAGGGCTGCATTGTCTACTCCCTCTCCGAATTCCTAGGTTCGCAAATTCCCATGTTCCTATGTTTTTATTCTTCATTGGAGAATGAGTTTGCTGATTGGTCACTCTGCCTGAGATAACAGCCTTAGCACAATGGGATCCTCCCACTCGATTTCTCTTCCTCCCCCCATTACCCAGTGAAAAACAGAAAGAGAATCTCCACATTACATCCAGAATCTGACTGTCTCTCCAGGGGACATGTTATCACCAAGAATCCCTGCAAAATGTGCATGGAACAGGTGGAAGTAACAGTAACTTTATGGTTCGGTTCAGATGTCAGGCTTTTCAGTTCCAGGTGTGTCACTGGGCCAGAGTTGAAATGTAACAATCATGGGCTGATCCCATGAGATCAAAATACTGTAAACACTTCCCAATATTCCAGTCCCAGTTTCCAATCTGTACCTCTGTCTTCACATGCAATTGAATGTGATAATTATTTTGTGATGAACAGAGTGTTTGAGCCAATAGATAATAAAAAGGTTCTGGAAATATTCAATAGACTGGGCAGCATGTTTGGAGAGAGAATCCAAGTTAATGGTTCAGGTTAATGACCTTTGTCTGAGCGGGCAAAACAGATGTCTCAGGTCTAGAGTAAGTGCTGAGGACAGGAGAGGGAGAGGAGGAGAAGAAGGTTGAAGTGCAAAAGGAATGAAGGGAAAGGTTCATGATAGGGTGGAAGGCAGAACTGCTTCAGTGATGAAATAGACAGTGGTGTCAGGGAAAAAGGGATGGAAATGGGACAAGTTTTTATGCCTCATTGGGATGATACATTGGAAATCAAGTTCTGTTATTCCTGATTAAAGGTTTTTAAAAGTGCACAAAGTTCCCTAATTTATTTGTCCTTTATATCTAAGTTGACAAAAAGCAACAACCTGGTCTCTACAATTAAAGAAAATAACATCGAGTCATAGAAGTGTACAACATGGAAACAGGTCCATGCCAACCAGATATCCCGACCCAATCTAGTTCCATTCGCCAGCACTTCGACCAGAGCTATCTAAACCTTTCCTATTCATGTACCCATCCAGATGCCTTTAAATGTTGTATTTGTCCCAATCTCCACCACTTCATCTGGCAGCTTGTTCCATGCACACACCACCTTCTGCATGAAAGAGATGCCCCTCAGGCCTCTTTTAAATCTTTCCCCTCTAACATTAAACCTAGATGCTCTGGCTCAGGGAAAAAGGCCTTGGCTATTCACTCTATCCATACCCCTCATTGTGCGAAATGGAACAGACTTCAAACCGATCTAGCAGCTCAAGACTGGGCATCCATGAGCTGCTGTGAGCCATCAGCAGCAGAACTGTACTCCAACACAATCTGTAACCTTATGGCCTGGCATATCCCCCACTCAACCATTACCATCAAGGCAGGGGATCAACCCTGGTTTGATGGGGAGTGCAGGGGGGCATGCCAGGAGCAGCACCAGAATATCTGAAGATGAGGTGTTAACCTGGTGAAGCTACCAAACAGGACTACTTGCCTGGCAAATGGCATAAAGTGATAGACAGAGCTAAGTGATCCCACAGCCAACAGATCAGATCTAAACTCTGCCGTCCTTCCACATCCAGTTGTGAATGGTGGTGGACCAACTCATTGGAGGAGGAGGCTCCACAAATATCCCCATCCTCAAAGATGGAGGAGCCCAGCACATCAGAGCAAAAGACAAGGCTGAAGCTTTCACAGCAAACTTCAGTCAGAAGTAGATGACCCATCTTGGGCTCCTCCAGTGGTCCCCAGCATCACAGATACCAGTATCCAGTCAATTCAGTTCACTCCATGTGATATCAAGAAACAGTTGGAG
>NW_025195175.1:3329-4337 GCF_004010195.1 Chiloscyllium plagiosum | reverse complement strand
GTGGGGGGAATTTGCTAATGCTCTTTGGGAGGGATTAAACTAATTCAGGAGGGGGATGTGAACTCAAATTGTAGTTCGAGATACAGGAGTTTGAGTAGTGAGATCTGAACTAAGGTTTGAAGAGGGCATCAGCAAGCAAGAAGTTGGTTTGAAGTGTGACTACTTCAATCCCAGGATCATGCGGAATAAGGTGGGTGACCTTGCAGCATGGGTTGGTACCTGGGATTTCGACGTTGTGGCCATTTCAGAGACATGGCTCGAGCAGGGACAGGAATGGTTGTTGCAGGTTCCGGGATTTTGATGTTTCAGTAAGAACAGTGAAGATGGCAAAGAGGGGCAAGTGTGGCATTGTTAGTCCAGGACAGTATTGCGGGAGCAGAAAGGACATTTGAAGACCCGTCTACTGAGGGAGTACTGAGGAGTGGTTACACTGTTGGAAGTTTTCTATAGGCCTCTGAATAGTTCCAGAGATGCAGAGGAAAGGATGATGTTTCTCAATAGGAGCGAGTGTGACAGGGTAGTTGTTATGGAGACGTTTAACTTTACAAATATTGGCTTGGAATACGACAGTTCAAGCACTTTAAATGGGTCATTTTGTGTCCAATGTGTGCAAGAGGGCTTTCTGACACATTATGTTGACAGGGCAACAAGGGGCGTGGCCACATTAGATTTGGTACTGGGTAATGAACCCAGCCAGATGATAGTGACAACAATTCAGTTATGTTTACTTTAGTGATGGAAAGGGATAGGTACACACCGAAGGGCAAGAGTTATAGCTGGGGGAAGGGCAATTACAATGCAATTAGGCAAGATGTTGGATGCAAAAGATAGGGAAGGAAACTGCAGGAGTTTGGCACAATTGAAATATTCAAGGAACAGCTACTGCGGGTCCTTGGTAAGTATGTACCTGCCAGGCAGGGAGGAACTTGTTGAACGCAGGAGCCGTGGTTTTCAGAGGAAGTTGAATCTCTTGGCAAGAAGAAGAAGAAGGCTTATGTTAGGATGAGA
>NW_025195175.1:1134-3093 GCF_004010195.1 Chiloscyllium plagiosum | reverse complement strand
GTAATTATAGACCAGTGAGCCTTACTTCGGTTGTGGGTAAAGTGTTGGAAAGTGTTATAAGAGATAATTATCTAGAAAGGAATCAGTTGAGTGGGATATTCAACACGGTTTTGTGAAGGGTAGTTCGTGTCTCACAAACCTTATTGAGTTCTATGAGAAAGTGACCAAACAGGTGGATGAAGATAAAGTGGTTGATGTGGTGTATATGGATTTCAGTAAGGTGTTTGATACGGTTCCCCACAGTATGTTATTGCACAAATCTGGTGGCATAGAATTGAGGGTGATTTAGCAATTTGGAACAGAAATTGGCCAGCTAAAGAAGACAGAGGGTGGTGGTTGATGGGAAACGTTCATCCTAGAGTTCAGTTACTAATGGCAAACAGCAAGGATCTGTTTTGGGTCCACTACTGTTTGTCATTTTAATAAATGACCTGGATGAGGGCGCAGAAGGATGGATTAGTAAATATGTGGATTATGCTCATCGGTAGAGTTGTGGATAGTGCAGAAGGATGTTGCAGGTTACAGAGGGACATAGATAAGATGCAGGGCTGGGCTGAGAGGTGGCAAATGGAGTTTAATGCGGAAATGTGTGAGGTGATTCACTTTGGAAGGAGCAGCAGGAATGTAGAGTACTGGGCAAATGGAAGGATTCTTGGTAATATAGACGAGCAGCCAGATCTCGGTATCCATGTGCATAGACCCCTGAAAGTTGCCACCCAGGTTGGATAAGGTTGTTAAGAAGGCATATAGTGTGCTAGCTTTTATTAGTAGTGGGATTGAGTTTTGCAACCATGAAGTCATGCTGCAGCTGTACAAAACTCTGGTGTGGCTGCAGTTGGAGGATTGTGTACAGTTCTGGTCACCGCACTCTCGGAAGGATGTGGAAACTTTGGAAAGGTTTCAGAGGAAATTTGCGAGGATGTTGCTTGTTATGGAGGGAAGGTCTTACAAGGAAAGGCTGAGGGAACTGAGGCTGTTTTCATTGGAGAGAAGAGGGTTGACAGGTGACTTAATTGAGACATACAAGTAATCAGAGAGTGAAATAGAGTGGACAATGAGAGCCTTTTTCCTCAGATGGTAATGGCTAGCAGAAGGGGTGACAAATATAGGATGGATATCATAGGTAGTTTCTTTACTCAGAGAGTAGTAGGGGCGTGGAACACACTGCCTACAATAGCAGTAGAATTGCCAACTTTAAGCGCATTTAAATGGTCAAGGGAGAGACATATGCACGAGAATGGAATTGTGTTGGTTAGATGGGCTTCAGATTGGTTTCACAGATTGGCACGACATCGAGGGCCGAAGGGCCTGTACTGCGCGGTAATATTTATATTCTATATTCTACCTTCATCTCAGTTCCACCATGCTCAGATTTCACAGTCCCATGCAGGGAAAGTGTCCTTATAAATAATATACTGAGTCCGATCGTGGGCCAGTGCCTGTGGGAGGCTGACAGAGTGGTCACGGACAGTCACAGACTATATCCCCCAGAATGCAGCCTGTGAACGAAACACATAACCACATGGAATGGGCCTGTCATTCCCAGACCGTGGGAATGTGAGCGCCAGAATTCTGACGCGGATCGGAGAACCCGTCCTTACCTGCTCCAGGTTGAGGTGCGAGGCAGCCGCTGGAGAAAGGGGCAGTACTGCCTGAGTCTGGGCCCCTCTGACAGAACAGGCCCTGGGGATTAGCACCGTGTGTAACCCCCCTCCCCCTGGGCCTGATACAGGATTCCCATTCACCTTTGATCAGATTGTTCCTCTGGTAAAATTTATTATTAATTATCTATAACTGTTTGATCACCAACAGGAATTCACATTTTTCAACGGATAACTACTGTTGAGGTCAGTGATGACGGCAGCATTCAGAGATCGATGAGATTTGGATTTGATGGAAAGGACTTTATCAGTTTAGACCCAGACAGAATGAGATGGATCGCATCCAATCCCATTGCAG
>NW_025195175.1:0-1023 GCF_004010195.1 Chiloscyllium plagiosum | reverse complement strand
TCGTCAGGACAAGCCGCTCACTCTCTCCTGCCTGGTCACTGGGTTTTATCCTGTAGACATCGAGGTGACCTGGCTAAGGAATGGAGAGGTCATGTCTGAGACACATTCCTCGGGGATACGACCGAACCACGATGGGACCCATCAGATCCAGAAAGAGATTGAGATCAATGCTGGGGATGAGGATCAATATTCCTGTCACATTGAACACAGCAGTCTGGCAGAGGCCCAGCTCTATCAGTGGGGTAAGGGATTGGAGTGTGTGTGTGTAATTGATGAAGGAACAGGCATTTGGAGAGTGAATTTGGGTGAGGTCAATACAATGTGTCAACTAATCCCATCAGTTCCCAATGGATGGGACCTGTTACAATTGTCCCAATTGTCCCAATCAATACAGAA
This sequence comes from Chiloscyllium plagiosum, assembly GCF_004010195.1. Lineage (NCBI taxonomy): Eukaryota > Metazoa > Chordata > Chondrichthyes > Orectolobiformes > Hemiscylliidae > Chiloscyllium > Chiloscyllium plagiosum. The sequence goes on along the minus strand of NW_025195175.1, from coordinate 627 downwards.
CTGGGACTGGACATAGGAACAGAGGCAATGGTGATTTATTACACTGTGTTTCAGAAATCCGACAAAACAGTGTGGAACGTATCCATCATGTACTTTTGATTGGATTGGTCTCTGCAATGGCTGCAATATTTGGAATAATCGTCTGGAAAAGGCCGTGGAGAGGTAAGAATCAGAGGGAGGGGAACGTAGAACTGAGGGGACAGAGTGAGTGTGGGGAAGTCTCCAGTACTGGGAGTACAGGGCACTGTGGGGAATGGAACTGATTGAATCCCCACACACACATACACACTTAAAGACACATCTTGTTCCCTGTCTGATCTTCCTCTGATTGATTGATTGACCCAGGCCAGGTCTAATATCGATCAGTAAACCCATCGCACACACTCACATCCTCACTGACTGAATATCGATTGAATGAGAGAGATTAGCGTGTTTTGAGAGTTGAGGTTTTGAATGTAGGTTTGCTCGCTGAGCTGGATGGTTCATTTCCAGAGTTTCATCAGTCATATGTGAGGACACTAGTGAGAGAAGGTCATGTCTTTTTATGGCTAATTGGTGATCATGTATCCTGGTGACTAGTTTTCGGCCTGTTTATCCAATGTAGTGTTTGTTACAGTCCTTGTGTGG
>NW_025195174.1:0-4337 GCF_004010195.1 Chiloscyllium plagiosum | reverse complement strand
GATGATGCTGGAGGCGGATTCAATTTTACTTTTCAAAAAGAGAATTGGATGATGACCTGAAGATTGTTTTTTTCTAAAAAAGTGAGAGGTTATGGGGAAAAGGCAGGAGAATGGGATTGGAAAAACTGCTTTGCTTACAGTTTATGTATTTTCAACAGGTCGAATGGGCGCTTCTATAACCATTCCATGATTCATGATGCAGCTGAGAACCAAACTGATTGCTGCAGAAAATACTGTCATGAAGCTCTGCTGGGAGATGCTGGACTTTGGACTTTTGTCACAGTGAAAATGTACTTTTCTTCCTAAACCTGGTGCACCATCTAGGGCTGGCTAATTTTCTTGCTGGTTTCAGGCTGAGGATTCAGACAATATCTGGAGTACCGTGTCCATTCTGGCAACTTTCCTTCCCTCAGATCGCTGCCACATGCTCGGCTTCCTGATGTTTGCACATTTATTCTTGAGCACCTACATAAGCTGTGTAGTGAGATTCCTTCAATTTCCAATGGTTTTAGCAGATATCTTAGATTCTCTCACTGCTGCAAAATGATTTGAAAATTTACAATCTCAACAACTTTAAGTTTGATAAAATAAAGAATACCAGATGCTGAAGATCTGTCCATAATAATGACCTTGAGCTCCCAGTTGCCTGCCACTTGAACACACAACTGTGTTTCCACACCAACATTTCTGTCACGGGACTGTTACAGCATTCCAGCGAGCCTCAGCTCCAGCTCAAAGAACAATAAAATAAAAACCAAAAGAACTGTGGATGTTGTGAATCAGAAACAAGAACAGAAGTTGCTGGAAAAGCATTTGTGGAGAGAACTATTCTGAGGAAATGTTAACTCTGATTTCTCCTCACCGGCACGGTGGCACAGTGGTTAGCACTGCTGCCTCACAGCACCAGAGACCCGGGTTCAATTCCCCTCTCGGGCAACTGTCTGTGTGGAGTTTGCACATTCTCCCTGTGTCTGCGTGGGTTTGCTCCGGTTTCCTCCCACAATCCAAAGATGTGCAGGTCAGGTGAATTGGCCATGCTAAATTGCCCGTAATGTTAGGTGCATTAGTCAGGGTAACTGTAGGGGAATGGGTCTGGGTGGGTTGCTCTTCGGAGGGTCGATGTGGACTTGTTAGGCCGAAGGGCCTGTTACCACACTGTAGGGAATCTAATCTAATCACGATGCCCGATCTGCTAAGCTTTGCCAGCAATTTCTGATTTGGTCTCAAAGAACACCATTTTATTTTCCACTTGGGGGATCATGTAGCCTCGAGGACTCAACATTTGAGTTCAATAACTTTAGAGCCTGATCATGTTCTTCCATGTCTTTTTTTACCACTCCACATTCTGGTCCTGTCATGACATGGGTTGTTTTCAGCAAAGCCAATCCATTCTCACTCCTTTATTACTTTCTCAGTTTCTCTTTTGTCCAGGTTTACTATCAACAATCCCACTGTCTGCCTACCTTTTTCATATCTCCCTCCCTCTGGGCTCTGTCTCCACCTATCCACTCAATACATCCCTACTTAATCTTCACCATCTTTCTACTTTCTCCCAGCTGCTATCAGTTCTTAAGAAGTTTAACAGTCTTGAAATAATAACTCTGCATTATCGCCACAAATGCCAGATCTGCTGAGTCTTTCCAGCACTTCCTATTTTTGTAACTTTATGTTTGAACTGATCTATTCCTCCTTTACACCACTAGAGGGGAGTTGATGGGAATGCTGTAGGCCATAGTGAGCTCGCAGCCTTGATATTATGTACTGACATGTGCAGATATGAGGAGTTGAGCTGCCACCTTCAATGGTGTGCTCTTCTGTAATCTGATCAATGAGTAGATTTGTATCAGGGTAAGTTTGACTTCAGCAGTGACCCATTTGTAAACATAACAAATTTGGATATTTTGGCCATAAGTTATGGGTTGACATATCTACAAAATCTTTGAAAACTGAATCATTATAGCTAAAAGTTAGGGGTCAATTTCTACACAAGGTTAACCATTACTTTAAAGTACACCAGTATATAAAGGTAATCATCCCAGTACAGAGGAACCTCGATTACTTGGCATTCGATTAACCGAATTTCAGACGATCTGCACAAGATCGCAAGGTCCCGATGCATGGCTAACTATGTTGTCCGGCATTGATCAACCAAACGAAACACTTCCCGCCCGTGTTCTTCGAATAATCGAGGTTCCTCTCTACCATGTCCACTCTTGAATGCAAGTTTCCTTTCAAAGTAACTTTTGAGCAGCCACAACCCAATTTGCTTTAAGATGGTCATTTTTGGACTAGTAACAAGTTAAACTCAAGCAATGCTAGGCTAAATTCAATTTAAAAGATAGTTGACGTTTTCCATTCTAGTATTGCAATTGTCAGATAAATTATGTCTTGCATTTCACTTTCCATTTACAATGGGCCAATGGGCTGAGGAGTGGCAGATGGAGTTTAATTTAGATAAATGGGAGGTGCTGCGTTTTGGAAAGGCAAATCAGGGCAGGACTTATATACCTAATGGTAAGGTCCTGAAATGTTGATGAACAAAGAGACCTTGGAGTGCAGGTTCATAGTTCTTTGAAAATGGAGTTGCAGGTACAGAGGAACCTCAATTATCCAAATGTCAATTATCTGAATTTCGGATTATCCGAAGATGATCTCCGGTTCCAATAGAAACATTACATCAAAGAGGCAGTTCCAACACCAATCGTGTCTTTTGTTAACAATGATTAAAAATGAACTCAGTTTACTGAAATGTTGCCAAGAAGAGTCCTAGACATCGATGGATAGGAGCCCAGGCATCATCTCCAAATGACTGATCTCTCTCTCGCTCTCTCCCTACACTGTCCCTGGAGTTCTACACAGGGGTGTACCCTAAACTCCCCTTCTCCAGATAATTTCTCCAACATTGTTCTTTTCAGTGCAAAGGTGGAACTTGTCAAAAAGTTCCAGTAAAAAGCTGCGTGTGCACTATTGCGAGACTCATCCCCCCCCCCAAAGGCAGCAGCAGTCTTGCTGTTGGTGTCCAGTCCGGCTGCCCTGGCGCAGGGGGTGGTTGACAGGACGTAGGGCTGCCGGGTGGCAGATTTGGACGGGGTTGGGGGGCAGGGGCTCATGCGCGGTATGCTGCTGCCTAATCTCCTGAACAGGGAGTGGACTTAGCATGTGCTCGCTGTGTCAATCCCATTGAACTGATGGTTTGGGGGGGTGGTTGGGGAAGGCTTCAGCAATGCTGCAGGTCCCTTACACACAAGTGTATGTCTGCTCAGAAACAGACAGTTGAACTGAAGGTTCTGTTTCTGCGCTGTAAATCTCTATGACTCTATGTCAACAACTCATCTGTCTGAGTACATTCAAAAAGATAACAAATATACCGATTTCATTATCATAGAAACGCTACATTGTGGAAAAGGCCATTCAGCCCAACAAGTCTACACTGACCCTCTGAAAAGTAACCTACCCAGACCCATTCCGTTACCTATTACTCTATTTATCCCCCCAACTAATGCACCTAACCTACTCATCCCCAGAAACTATAGGCAATTTAGCATGGTCAATCCACCTAACCTGCACATCTTTGGATTGTGGGAGGAAACCCACGCAGACTCGGGAAGAATGTGCAAACTGAACACAGACAGTTGCCAAAGACTGGAATTGAACCCAGGTCCCTAGTGCTGTGAGGAAGCAGTGCTAACCACTGAGCCACCGTGCCGTGTGGCTAACCCATGTTAGGCGAGATAACACGTTTGTTTATATTGTGTCTGAAACTTGCAAAATACAAAACCACTGCACAAAACTGCTCATAATGTGAAATATTTATGGCATTAAATTGTCATGGAAATTAAATGGAAGCTTGAGGAACAGTATTTCATCTTTTGTATTTGACACTATACATTCTTATCAATTGAATGTAGAGGTCAACAATATTTTAAATCATAACCATAACCTTTTTTCAGACAGTAGTCAATGGTAATGATCAGAAATTGCCATTTACTACTCCTCCACACCCATCTTTTCTTGCTCCATTACAATCTTGCATCATCAATCGCTTCTATCATTTTGTCTCTCCTATCTTCCACCCTAACACAGACGATCTCTTTTGTTCTTGTCTCCCCTCCTCTTTTCCCTCACACTGTAAGTGCTCAAAGCCTCTAATTAATTTTATATTAATTGTGATGGTGGGTGCGCAAATGGTGAGCATCGGCATTACCTGCAACAGTGGAAAATCAATGTTTATGGAAGTCTTTAAAAATTGGAATAAAACAGCTTCATATCCCAAACATTTTTCAATTCTGATGAAAATTCATCAAACCAAAATTATAACTTTGATTCTCTCTCTCTAT
>NW_025195173.1:3164-4336 GCF_004010195.1 Chiloscyllium plagiosum | reverse complement strand
GACAATTGACAGTGAATTCATGGTCATTACTGGATTCTTAATTCCAGATTTTCATCGAATTCATGTTCCCCTGTGTGCTGTGGAGGGACTCAAACCCAGAACATTGTCTGGGTTTCTGGATTAAGAGCCAAGTGATAATACACCTCGGCCATTTCCTTTCCTTCGGTGCCCTGGAAGAATAAGGAAAAGAAAAGCAATAGTATAATTATGAGGCTTCCCCAGATGCATGCTGGGAAGTGGCAACTCCAGTGACCCGCCATGTTTGGCTGAGTTCCAGCACAGTGAAGTGCCCTACTATAGGGAGAGGAAAGGGCAGGGGCCCCGTAGGCAATTACTTTCCAGGAATCTTTGCTGCACGCCATTATATGGACAGGCAGCTCCGGAAAATAAGATCAAATATCCCTTTCTTGGTCACTCTGTCGGAGATACGATGGAGCTAGCACGAGACTCACTGTCCAGAAGACGTATGGAATGGTGAACCGCCACATGGGACATGATTGAAACGTGACCCAGCAATGTCAGCCCAGCAGGGGATAAGAGGGAAACTTGAGTCACCTTTCACCTGAGGTGGGGACTGGAGTGAGACGAGTACAGCAGTGGTCAGACCACATTCATGACCAACAATCAGAAACATCTGCATGAAAATCATCCTTAAAACATTCACAGATGGAATTCAAAATGCCTCTTTCAACTGCAGATTGGTCAAACTAGTTCTGTCAACTCTTGATCTGTCCCTGTTTGGAGAGAATGTTATCCGTTTTAGAAAACAATTACATCTGGAATTATCAAACTGCCACAGTGGGGAGTCAAACCAGACAGACAGGGTGACTTCAGAACCTAAATCAGGCATCAGACAGCTAAATACCGCTCTCTCCTCTTACTGGGTACATTTTTTTTTGATAGTTACTTTTCTTCATAAAAATATTGGGATATTATCTTTAAAATTAAATGTAAGCCAGATGTATTCGCACAGATTTAAATTAAAGTGTCACAGACAGTGCTTATGTTGTTAATTAGAGTCATAGAGTCATAGAGATATACAGCACGGAAACAGACCCTTCGGTCCAACTCGTCCATGCTGACCAATTATCCCAACTCAATCTAGTTCCACCTGCCAGCACCTGGCCCATATCCCTCCAAACCCTTCCTATTCATATACCCATCCAAATGCC
>NW_025195173.1:0-3132 GCF_004010195.1 Chiloscyllium plagiosum | reverse complement strand
TCTCTCACCCTAAACCTATGCCCTCTAGTTCTGGACTCCCCCACCCAAGGGAAAATACTTTGTCTATTTATCCTATCCATGCCCCTCATGATATTATAAACCTCTATAAGGTCACCCCTCAGCCTCTGACGCTCCAGGGAAAACAGCCCTAGCCTTTCAACCTCTCCCTATAGCTCAAATTCTCCAACCCTGGCAACATCCTTGTAAATCTTTTCTGAACCCTTTCAAATTTCACAACATCTTTCCGATAGGAAAGAAACCAGAATTGCACGCAATATTCCAATAGTGGCCTAACCAATGTCCTGTACAGCTGCAACATGACCTCCCAACTCCTGTACTCAATATTTTGACCAATAAAGGAGAGCATACCAAACACCTTCTTCACTGTCCTACTTATCTGTGACTCCACTTTCAAGGCTTTACGAACCTGCACTCCAAGGTCTCTTTGTTCAGCAACACTCCCTTGGACCTTACCATTAAGTGTATAAGTCCTGCTAAGATTTGCTTTCCCAAAATGCAGCACCTCGCATTTATCTGAATTAAACTCCATCTGCCACGTCTCGGCCCATTGGCCCATCTGGTCCAGATCCTGTTGTAATCTGAGGTAACCTTCGTCGCTGTCCATTTCATCTCCAATTTTGGTTTCGTCAGCAAACTTACTAACTATACCTCTTAAGCTCATATTCAAATCATTTACATAAATGATGAAAAGTAGTGGACTCAGCACCGAACCTTGTGGCAGGCAAGTCGTTTTATTGTCTAAGAACAGACAAAGCTGCAGAAATCAGCAAGCCTGGCAAGACCTGTGGACATAGTTCATGTTTTGAGTCTAATATGACTCTTTCTCAGAGTTGTTCTTGAACTGTTCCAAACTGATGTGAAACATTAACACTGTTTTTCTCTCTCCACAGATGCTATGAGACCTGCAGAGTTTCTTCAGCACTTTCCAGTTTTATTTCATATTCCAGCTTCAGCTGTATTTTGCTTTGATTTGAGCCAATTCGTGGAATGTGACAGCTCAGAGCTTGTAAACTGATACACACCGGGTACAACTAATCACACATCAGAACCTTTAGCAGGATGGCCAGGGCCTACTCTATGCACAGGTATCATGCCTCCTCATCCTCCTCCTCTTGAGGTTAGAATTAACAAACAAAACATGTTCATGATTTGGAGATGCCGGTGTTGGACTGGGGTGTACAAAGTTAAAAATCACACACCACCAGGTTATGGTCCAACAGGTCTAATTGGAAGCACGCTAGCTTTCGGAGCGTCGCTCCTTCATCAGGTGGTAGTGGAGGTATTGAGCCCTCCACTACCACCTGATGAAGGATAGTGCTCCGAAAGCTAGTGTGCTTCCAATTAAACCTGTTGGACTATAACCTGGTGAAGTATGATTTTTAACTTAAAACATGTTCAGGGACAGTCAGGTTTGAAACAATAAGAATGCAAAGTGTAACTTGAGATCTGAATCACAAAGTTGAAATATCATCTGTTTGTCATGGTTCCCATCTTTCTTTTAGCTCACTTTCTGTAAACCCTCAATTTTTACACATCCTATTCTATCATACACCATTTGGTGATGGACAGATTTAATACGAACTTCTTGGAATTTTCTGAAGTCAAATGCTGCCTTGATCTAAAATAACCAAAGACCTTCTTTGCATCTGGACTTTTTGGTTAAAATATATACTTTATCAATGCATGCAGAATGATTCTTTCCCATTACATAGGAAAGCCTAAACTAAGCACGGTGGCTCAGTGGTTAGCACTGCTACCTGACAGCACCAGGGTCCCAAGTTCAATTCCAGCCTTGGGCAACTGTCTGTGTGGAGTTTGCACATTCTCCCCGTGTCTGCGTGGGTTTCCTCCGGGTGCTCAGGTTTCCTCCCACAGTCCAAAGATGTGCAGGTTGGATGAATTGGCCATGCTAAAAAAAATTGCCCATACTGTTAGGTGCATTAGTCAGAGGGAAATGGGTCTAGGTGGGTTAGTCTTCGGAGGGTCAGTGTGGACTTGTTGGGCCGAAGGGCCTGTTTCCACACTGTAGGGAATCTAATCTAAAAGAGCATTGTTGAGCATTATGTGAATCAAAGCAGTTACTAACCTGCGAATTTCACAGAAATTGGATTTTACTACATGTTTCCTGCAAAACCAAATACAATACTTCTACTGGTTCCCCTTCCATCAACTCAGTTACATTCTCTAAGATCTCTGTGGCAAGTTTGTAAAACATGATTTCCCTTTTACATGTTAACTCTGTTTGATTGCCTTAAGCTTTTCTAAATGTCCCTGCTATTTCTTCCTTAAGAGTGGATCCTAGCATTTTCTTAACAGGAGGTGTTGGGCTAATTGCTTATAGTTTCCTGCTTTCTGTCTCCCTCCCTTCTTGATCATGGATGTCACATTGTCATAGAACAACATAAGGTATTACAATTCTCAGCTTGTTTTGAAGCAGTTTGTCAGCATTTCCTGCATCCTGTATTTCCTTGTTTTTGGACAGCTTTCTGAAATGTGATTTGATCAAAGAAAATGATCAAAGAAGGGTACAATAAAACCATAGTTACGTACTTTAAAACTACTGTTTCAATACTGTTGGAAAGATCAATTAAACCGGATTGTTTCAAAGCTGAAATGGAACTATAATTATTCTTTATGATTGGGATTGATGTTTGAAAATTGATTTGTTGCTCTGCCATTTCCTTATCAGTCTCTGGATTGTATTGAATATTACAGACAGGATATAATGGACTTAAGAATTTTTCTTCCCTATGAACTCTGAATGTGACAGGGCAATTTACCGAACAACTACAATGCAAACAGACCTACAGTAAGAGACGCAGTCTGACAGAAATGCATGGCTGGTACAACTCACTGAATGCAAGATGAAAAGCAGGGAGTGTTACCAGTTTCACAACTAACACCTGTAAACATGTATCTACCACTTACGGAGTCAATGGCAGATTATTATTCTGCATACTTTGTGTCAGTTTGTAATACATTTGTACTGAACCTTGCTAACTCTTTTTAATGCTGTATAAACCAGAGCGCTTTGTATCTGTTAAAAGATTATTTGAAGATTACTGATGGACAAGATTACATTTCTGGATTAGTGGAGCTGGAAGAGCACAG
>NW_025195172.1:0-4336 GCF_004010195.1 Chiloscyllium plagiosum | reverse complement strand
TATTTATGTAATTACTCAGAGGAAGTTCAAGGATGAACTGAGGAATGGAGTCAAGTATCCCCTGGCAATGATCGTCAGGTTGTGTCAATGGCTAAGGCCAACACTTTCTTGAAAAAACGGTTGTGTCCCGCCCCACAGAATGCTCTGAAGAAAACCTTCAATTATGTTTTGCCCTTTTCTAAAATCTTCATTAATGAATTCATACTAGACCATTCGAAATAGGAGTAGGCCATTCGGCCTCTCAAACTTGCTGCACCATTCAATAAGTTCATGGCTGATCCAACATTCCTCATGCCCACCTTTCTGCCTTTTCTCTGTTACCCTCAAATTCCTGAGTCATCCATAACTTCTCCAGCTCAGCCTTAAATATATGTGGGAAATCAGCCCCCACAGCCTTCCAAAGGTTCACAACTCTCTGAGTAAAGAAACTCCTCCTCATTTCAGTCTTAAATTGATGGCCTTCTATTTGAGACAGAGTCCTTTTGTCTTGGACTCTGCCATAAAGGGAAACATCCTCTTAGAATTTATCCTGTCAAGCTCCTTCAGAATCCTATACCTTTCAATGAGACCACCTTTCATTCTTAAGAACTCTTTGAGAAAAGTTGCAAGGTGTTCAATCTCTGTTCCTGAGAAATCCCTCCATTGCAGGGATGATCCTTGCATGCCTTGTCTGAACTGCCTCTGATGAATGCAGTTGCAGGAAGACTTCCCTACTCTTACATAAGGACTGACATTCTATTCACATTCTTGATTACCTGCTGCATCCGTTTAAAAAGTTTAGGAGTTTGTACATCTCGGTAATTTCTAACTTCACTTCTCTCTGCGATCAGCTACACCCTGCTCAAGAGATGTACCCTGGTAACCGTGGCAAACAGAGAGTCAGACAGCACAGAAACATGTCTATGCTAAACACCAAGCACCAAAGCATATTAATTCCATTTACCAGCACTTGGTCTATGACTGACAATGTCCTGGCATTTGAAGTGCGTGTCCAGATGCTTCTTAAGTGTAGTGAGAGTACCTGCCTCTACCACCTTCTCAAGCAATGTGTTTCATATTTCTACCCCTGTCTCAGGGTGAAAAACGATTCTCTCATAGTCCCTCTGAGCCACTTACTCCCCACCTTAAACTTATGACGTCTGGTCTTAGACATGTATGCCATCGAGATACAATTCTCACGGATTCTCATAATCGACCCTACCGATGCCTCTCATAATTTTGTGTACCTCAGTCAGATTCCCCCTTAGCCTCTTCTGCCAGAGGGAAAACAAATTCAGCCGGTAGGAGCGTAACCCCAACCAGGGACAAACACTCGGGAGGAAGACAGGATTCAGGACCGTGGCAGACTTTCATTCAAGCAACATCCAGCTAATGCAGGGAGAGGGTCAAACTGTCTTCCCCGAATCTGACCTTGATGTCAGAACCCAATCGTTCTTCTAATCTATTGTTCAGATTGGAAAAGAGTTCAATGATACATTTTAACTGTGAAATACAGCATTTTCATACATTTTGCGCTACAATAATCATACAGAACATGGTCACCGTGTCCTTCCCTATTTATCCATGCACCCAATCCTGTGAAATACCTAATCAATGGTGGGCATTCCTATGTATATCCTCAGCTTTCCATGAAATCATGATGTTTAACAAACACTGTAATCTCCAGGCATGGGTCTCTTTCTATGCAGGAGAAAGTGAGGACTGCAGATGCTGGAGATCAGAGCTGAAAATGTGTTGCTGGAAAAGCGCAGCAGGTCAGGCAGCATCCAAGGAACAGGAGAATCGATGTTTCGGGCATAAGTCCTTCTTCAGGAATCTCTATCTATGCATCCTATTAATTAACATTCCAAAATTACTGATTATACTCTTTCCAGTCTCTCCCAGACATTTGGATTTCTAAGGTTTGCTTCTGTAAGGTTTGCAGCACTAATTTTCCACCATAAAGTTCGCTGTATTTTTAACTACTAAATTGCAAACAATTTATTTCATTCAGTACGAGATAAGGAAACATTTTATGAGAATGATTACATTTCACATCTAGTTTCCAATGCTTTTCTCCTAATGCTTCTGTTGTATTTTGGTTTTATGTGTGTATGTATAATTATGTTCAATTCTATCTCTATGATTATCTGATGAGTCTCTAACTAGAAACTATTTCTAGTTAATAACTTCAAAGAAGCAACTGATTACTTCAAAATAACTTTAGCTATTGTTTTCATAATGAGTTTGTCTGAGTCGTTTCATTGGCTGAGATTTACAGCTCTTGTTTTAACTGATGCTGTTCACCTAATGGGACAATATCATTTCCTTAATGAGGCTAAAATCAATCACTTGTTGTATTTTATTGCACTTGTATCTAATCTTAGATATCGTCTTATCAAATTGTCTTGGATGGTTGCTTATAGGGTATTCCATTCACCTTGGAGTGACGCTGTTCAAAGGCACCATGATGTTTCACTTCAATGCTGTTTCGTTCTCGTCACCCATATTGTATCTTTCAAACATGGGCTACTCTTACACATCATATCCAGTCTGTCTGATTAAAATAAATCTGAAGTACATGCAGCCTTTGAACTGATCTCTGACTCAATGACTACAAAAGGACATGTGTCTTTAGCTGGCAAGTCACTGAGTATTGGGGCTGGATTCGTCAGCACTGTCCCTCACTGCACAGCCTTGTAGCTCGATTTGTCTCTGGGTTGTGGTACAGTGACAAGATGACAGCTTCATGACCAACAACTAACATCTTAAATCTCAGCTCTTCCCAAAAATTTCAGCTACAGCATAGATCAGAGAATCTGGACCAAACCAAACTAGACAAAGTCAAGTGTTCGCAGTGTCATGAGAATTTTCTACTTTTCTTTTGCAACATAAGAACTACCTGCCTTTATCAGGTGAAGCATAGAATACAAGAGCAGGTGGCGGGGGATAATACTGGAACTGTACAAATTTCTGGTGAAGCCACAACTGCAGTACTGTATGCAGTTCTGGTCACCACATTACAGGAAGTATACAAAGGCATAGCAGAAAATGCTGGTGAGGCCAAAGCTAAAATATTGCATGTAGTCGTGGAACTCACTGCCTGAAAGGGTGGTGACATGGATCCTCATGACATTTAAGAAATATTTAGTTGAACACTTCAAATTCTGTAGCATAAAAGGTTACAGACCAAGTCGTGGGGAATTCGGTTGCAGTAGGTGTTTGTAGATTAGCCCAAATGGGCAGAAGGGCCTCTTTGCAATTTTTAATGTCTGATGGCATGTATCCGTTAGCTCAGTTGGTTGGATGGTTGGTTCAGTGCGTATCCCCTCGTTCTAGACTTTGTACCAAGCTGCGTCGAAATCATATACATTTCAACAAGATCATTCTTGGAAGGATGTGGTGACACGAGAGAGGGAGCAGAGGAGAATAACCAGGATATTGCCTGGGCTGGAGGGTTTGAACGATGAGGAAAGATGGGATAGTCTGGGATCTGTTTTCCTTAGAGCAACAAAGGTTCAAATCGAACCTTTTCGAAGTGTAGAAGATGACGAGGGACATAGATAGGGTGAAAAGGAAGGCACTTCCTCCATTTATAGTGGGGTCATTAACCAAGGGAGGGGGCCATCAATTTCAGTCAAGAGGTAGGAAGCTGAGAGAAGATTGATGCATATTATTTCCACTCAGTGGGTAGAAAGGGTCTGGGACCCCCTGCCGGAAAGGGTGGTTGAGTTAGAAACTTTTTCAACACATAAGATGCATTGGATAGGAATCTTGAGTTGCAGTGGTAGTGTATATTCCTTTGGGCCAGGAGGCTCCAGCTTCAAATTCCCACCTGTGCCAAAGGTGAATCTGAGCAGAATGAGTTTTAAAGACATTTTGAGATATTCACTTGCTGTACTATTACCTTCAGGATGATGGGCTTAAAGTTGGAAAAATGCAGTTTAGTTGGAGTCAGATCTTTGGGGCTGGCATGCACACAATGGGCTGAACAGCCTCCTTCTGTGTTGTAAATGTCTGTGAGGGAATTACGTCATATGAACGGTGCTGCAACATTTAGACGTCCTTTCAATTTCCTGTTCCCCTCTTCAGCAGATTTGCAAAACAAAACAACTGATCTTTTGTGGCTATATAAACATTACGTTAATGTAGTACATAATGTCCTTTGCTCTGTAGAGATGTGTCTGAGTGCAAGCGAGTAGCTGAATGTGTTTGTTTAATGACGGTGATTAATCCCAATTGCCATGGAGCCATGATTGACACAGGAGAGCGCTCCCAGTATAACATGTACAAGGAATCCTCTCTGACTGTCAGTAAATCCTCATTTCTTCTTGAAAGTGTTTCGAGGACTGAAGCA
>NW_025195171.1:1018-4335 GCF_004010195.1 Chiloscyllium plagiosum | reverse complement strand
ATGAAGTCCGGTTCCTGCATGACTGATGTTGTCGCATCTGAATGCATGCAGTTTTTAGAAAAAGGTAAATGAGGTCGTGGCACAGAAAGAAACTGGCAGGTAACACGTGGTCAGTATCAGGGACACGTGGCAGCAAGGGGATCACAAATGGGGCTGAAAATCCAAGGATGAACATCTTTTCAAAAAAGTGGGCAGAGGGGTGGGTTGCCTTATCAGTAAGAAATTAAATTAAATTAATGTTAAGAAAGGAATTCGTGTCAGGTGTCGTCGAATCTCTGTGTGCAGAATTGAGGGACCAAAAAGGTTAAAAAGAACACAGTTGGAGTCATGTACATTCCGTGTACCGTCGTCAGAGGATGGGTGCACGGCACACCTGGAGACTGAAAATATCTGTAGGAAAGGCAAACGTATAGTGATCATGGGGTATTTCAATTTGCATGTCGATTTGAAAAATCAGTTTGATATTCGATTGAAAAAGAAGTAATTTGTAAAATGCCTATGAGACGGCTTTTTCGAGCAGCTTGTATTGCAATGTTAAACTGCAACTTGAGAGGGAGAAGATGGAATCAGAGGGAATGGTATGACAGCTGAATAAAGGCGACGACAGCGGCACGAGGGACGAGTTATTTCGAATTAACGGAGAGAAGAGCCTAGAAGAAACGATAGTGGGCAAGCAATGGCAGGTTCACTCACATGGGATCCAAGGGAAACTAGAAATTGGATTCACAATTGGCATAATGGTAGGAAGCAGAGGGTAATAGCTGTCACATTGGAGGCTTGCGAATAGTGGAGTGCTTCAGGGGTCAGAGCTAAGCCCATTTTTAAAATCTATGACAATGTCTTGGATGGGAATGTGCAAACATGATCTTTAAGATCGCAGTTGAGAAGCTTGTCATAAATTTCCATAGGAGCTTCATGAACCGGAAAAGTAGACCGAGAAAGAGCAAATGAAATTTAATATAGTGTGACATCTTTCATTTCGTTCAGACAAAGCAAAGTGAGAGTTTTATGTTAATGGGCAGGCATAAAGAGGTGTCGTGCAATAGAGAGATCTTGGAATTCGGGTTCAACGTTCTCCCAAAGTGGAGTCACAGGAAGACAGGTCAGTGAAGAATGTTTTTGCCATACTGGCCTTCATTAGTCAGGGCATTGAGTGTAGAAGTTGGGACGTTATCAGACATATATACAGAACGTTGATATTGCCACACGTAGAATATTGTGTGCAGTTTTAGTCACGTTTTGAGAGGAAGGACGATAGTAACCTCGTAAGAGTGCAGAATATGTTGCCAAGGATGCTGCGAGGATTCAACAGCCTGAGTTATAGGGAGAGATTGGACAAGCTGGGACTTTTTTCTTATGACTATAGGAGACTGAGGGGGCATCATATAGACTGCTTACAATTATGAGAGGTATGGATGGAGTGATTGTATTCAGTCGTTTTCCGAGGGTCGGAAAACAAGGATTGGAGGGCATCACTTTCAGGTTAGAAGGGAAACAATAAAACGGAACCCGAGGGGTATTTTTTTTTTGTTCAAGAGGGTATTAGACATATGAATGATCTTTCAGCATAAGTGATGAAAGGGTTCATTAACAACATTTAAAGGACATTTGGACAAATACATGTCGAGGATAAGATTAGAATGCTATGGACCAAATTCAGGGAAATGCAAAAAAGTCGTAGAGGTTCACTTTGGTCGCTATGGGCGAGTTTGGCCGAAAGGGCTCCATGCTGGAGGACACTATGTATCCATGGCAGGGGTTTCTGAGAGTAATTCAGGAGACACAGCAGACATTCATCCCCAGGAAAATGAAGCATGGAAAAGAAGGATGAGACGACCATGGCTGTCGAGGGAAGTCACGGATAGCACAAAAGCAAAGGAGAAAGCAGGTCATGCGATGAAGGGCAGTGGGAAACCAGACGATTGGGAAGTTTGCAAAGACTAACAAAGGGCAACAAAGGAGTAAATAAGAAGGGAGAAGATTAAATATGAGGGTAAGTTAGCCAGGCGACAAGGGGCAGCATGGTGGTTCAGCGGTATGCAATGTTGCCTCGATTTCCGCTTTGGGCAACTGGATTTGTGGAGTTTGCACATTCCCCCGTGCCTGCGTTGGTTTTGTCCAGGCACTCTGGTTTCCTCCCACATTCCAAAGTTGTGCAGGTTGGGGGAATTGGCCATGTTAAATTGCCCGTAGTGTTTGGTGTATTAGTCATGGGTAAATGTAGGTGAATGGGTCCGTGTGAATTTCTCTTTGGAGGGTCAGTGTGGACTTATTGAGCCAAATGTTCTGTTTCCACACTGTAGATAAGCTAATGTAAGATTGCGTTTTGATACACAAACGGCAGCAGTGGGCATTTCTAGTTCCGCTGGAAACTTACACTGGAAGGACAGTAATGGGAGACATGGACACGGCTGAGGGAGTGTACAATTATTTTTTCTTTAATGCTTCTGCTGGAAGACACGAATAATATCCTGAAAATTCAAGAGAGTGAGGGTCAGAACTGACTATGATGGCCATCAACAAGGAGAATCTGCGAGAAACACGGAATGGTCCGAAAATGGATAAATCTCCTGGGACATTGGATTACACGACAGAATTTTAAGGGAGAGAACTGAAGAGGTAATGAATGCGTTAATGTTGATCTTTCAAGAATAATTAGATTCAGGAAGTCAGGTAAAGCGCTAATGTGGGGAAATTATAGACCAATTATCCAAACCTCGGTTGTGAGTCAGATCCTGGAATCCAATGTGAGAGATGAGATTTCCAAACACTTGAAAGTGTATGGTAAAGTGTGGCATAGTCAACATGATTTCAAGGGGAGATCCTGACAGATAAATCTGCTGAAAGTATTTGAGAAAGCAACGAGCGGGTTAGACCAAGGAAAAACAATGATTATCTGCCTGGACTTCAAGAGGACCTTTAACAATGTGCCGACAGGAATCCACTGATTAAGGTAAGTTCCATGGTGTCAGAAGCAAGGTGCTAACATGGATAGAAGCTTTGTTGTCTGGCAGAAATCAGACAATGGGGAAAAAACGTACTTTTCAGGATGGCAGCTAGTGACAAGTTGTGTTCCACAAGGCTGTGTTAGGAGAACAACTATTCACTTTAAAGATTAACGACCTGAAAATGGAACTGAGAATATTCTGGCGAAGTTTTAAAACGATGCAGAGATAGATAGAAAGACACAGTATTGTGGAGGCTGGGAAAGATGATGAAGGATTTGGACAGGTTAGGAGAGTGGACAAAGAAATGACAGGTGTAGTACAACATGGGCGAGTAAGAGGTCATTTACATTGGAAAGAAGAAAAGAGGCA
>NW_025195171.1:0-882 GCF_004010195.1 Chiloscyllium plagiosum | reverse complement strand
ATTGGCCTTGGAGCATGTTCAGAGGCGGTTCACAAGAATGATGTCAGCAATGAAAAACTGAACGTATGAAGAACATTTGCGGACTGTTCATCTGTATTCGATGGAGTTAAGAACGATGGGGGTATCTAATTGCAACATACAGAATACTGAATGACCTGCACAGAATAGATGTTTGCAAGATGTTTCCATTGACCGGCGAGACTCGCACCAAGGGCACCACATTAGAGCAGAGGGAAAACTTTTTATATTGGGGATAAGGAGAAATCTCTTCAACCAGCTAGTGATGAATCTATGGAACTCACAGCAACAGAAGGCTGTGGTGACCAGGTCATTGATTGTTTCTAAGATTGAGATCAGTAGGTTCTTCAGTACCAAGGGGATCAAGTGTAACTGGCAGAAAGATCGAGAATTGGGTTGAAAATCTTATCGGCTTTGATTGAATTGAGGAGCAGATACAATAGGCTGAATGGCCTAATTTTTGTTCCGTGGTCTTATGGTCTTACGGTCTTACCAACAAGGTAGGCCCTTAATTATTGTTGAGGAGATACCGGTTTTGGACTGGGGTGGACAAAGTTAAAAAATCATACAACACCAGGTTGTCCAACATGCTTATTTGAACGTACACATTTTCGGGTTCTCCTTTATCAGGTAGTTACAGGTGCAGCAATATCGGAAACATAATTTAAAATTAAATACGTTTCCTGTAAATGCCGTACCCTATAATCCTGCTCCACTAGCTACCTGATGAAGGAGCAGTGCTCCGAAAGCTGAGGCTTCCAAACAAACCTGCTGGACTATAACTTGGTGTTGTGAGATTGTTAATTTTATAGCTTATGGTTGAAAGGAATAAAGAATCATATTGTTAAAACTTGTGCGATTCAA
>NW_025195170.1:4073-4335 GCF_004010195.1 Chiloscyllium plagiosum | reverse complement strand
TGGTCCTCCTGGGAGTAGATATGGCAGAGGCGGAAGAATTGGGAATATGGGATGGTATTTTTGCAGGAGGTAGGGTGGGAAGAGGTGTAATCCAGGTAGCTGTGGGAGTTGGTGGGTTTGTAAAAATGTCAGTGTCAAGTCAGTCATCATTAATGGAGATGGAGAGGTCAGGAAGGGGAAGGAAGTGTCAAGATAGTCCAGGTAAATTTAAGATCGGGGTGGAATGTGTTGGTGAAGTTGATGAATTGCTCAACCTCCTCGC
>NW_025195170.1:0-775 GCF_004010195.1 Chiloscyllium plagiosum | reverse complement strand
ATCGATGAAAGGAGGGAGCTGAATGAGAAAATATTCAAATAGAGCAGGAGAGAGAGAGAGAAAGAGGCCACCTACCGGGGTGTGCAGTCGAAAGACGAGTTCAGGGCAAGACATGCATGATGTGACTGAATCCCAGGTAGTTGTAAAGACAAGTTACAGGAGCAGAGAGAAATCAATTACTCTCGGTGAATACGCGCCAGAGACGGACTGTTACAGGCTGCTGCTGAATCTCTAACACTCCGTTAAAACCATTTAGAGTGAGAAGCAGCTTCTGCAGTTTTGTGGTTTGCGTGTCATCGTCTGTCACTTCCAAGTGTGTTCCCTTTCTGGGACATTGTGGATATGGTTTTAAAGCAGTTTGCTGCTTCGGCTGTCACGATTGATTTGTCTGTTTTCATTTATTTTCAAAGCACATGCTCGGCTTTTCCACCTCTGTGTGAAACAAATGAATGTGTTTAAATGTTGGAGTAATTGTAACGAATTCTGCATTGGTTGGACAGACTTTGGGGTTAAAAATTTGTCGCAAAGTTTAAGGATTTAAAGATTTGGGCAGTTGTTCAGAGATTTGGGAGGATTTATTTTAATTTCAGATGCTGCTCACTGTGATTTAGAAACAAACATTTCAGGAGAACTGGATTCCAAAGATAAACAAGTAGCGAGATGTTTGAAGAGACATGATCAATCTAAACTCTAGAAATGTAGATCCAGGCTTGAGGGAAGTTACCTAGATTTAATCATTCGAGTTGCTGTGTAACATGGACATTGTGACTTTAAA
>NW_025195169.1:0-4335 GCF_004010195.1 Chiloscyllium plagiosum | reverse complement strand
GTCCTCTGTTAATTTCTATTTATTTATTTCATGGATCTGGGTGTGACTGGCTGGGCCAGCATTTATTGCCTGTTCCTAATTGCCCTTGGGAAGGTGGTGGTGAGCTGCCTTGTTGAACGCTGCAGTCCACCTGCTGTGGTTGACCTCCAATGTCATTAGTAAGGGAATCTCAGGATACTGACCCAGCGACAGTGAAGGAGCGGTGATATATTTCCAAGTCAGGATGCTGAATGGCTTGGAGGGGAACATAAAGATGATTTTATTTCCATATATCTGCAGCTCTTGTCCTTCTAGATAGACTTGTTCGTGTGTTGGGAAGATGGTCTCTGAGGATCTTTGGTGAATAATTTCACTGCAGCATGTAGATAGTAAAACACTGCTGTTGCTGAGCGTTGTTGGTGGAGCATTGTGGGTGTAGGGACAATCAAACAGGCTGCTTTGTCCTGGATGGTAAAAAGCTTCTTGAGTGTTGTTGGGACTGCAGTCATCCAGGCAAATTGGGAGTCTTCTATTACACTTCTGACTTATGCATTGTAGATGATGGACAGACTTTTGGAAATCAGGATGTGAGTTTCTCGCCACAGTATTCCCAGCTTCGGACCTGCTCTTGTAGTTACTGTGTTTATGTGGCGAGACCAGTGAGTTTCTGAGCAATGATTACCCACCAGGACTTTGATACTGGGGGATTCACTGATAGTAACACCATTGAATAACAAGGGGCAGGTTAGATTGTATTTTATTGTGATGGTCATGGTCTAGCATTTGTGTGGCCTGAATATTACTTGCCAGTTGTCAGCCTGGATACTGTCCAGATCTTGTTGCATTTGAACATGGACAACTTCAGTATCTGAGGAGCCACAAATGTTGCAGAACATTGTACAATCATTGGCGAACATCCCCACTTCTGACCATAAAATGGAAGGAAGGTCATTGATGAAGCAGACCTGAAGAAGTTTTTGGCCACTGCTCGAGGGACTCCTACAGACTTGGAGGTGAGTTGACTGACCTTCATAAACCATGACCACCTTCCTCCGTGTCAGGTATGATTCGAACCAGCGGGGAGTTTGCCTCTGATTCACATTGATTCCAGTTTTGTTAAGGCCCCTTGATACCACACTTGGTCGAAGGCAGCCTCGTCTTAAAGGACTGTCACTCTCACCGCACCTCTGGAATTCAGCTCTTTTGTCCATGTTTGAACAACGGTAATGAGGTCAGGAGCTGAATGGCCCTGGTGGAGCCCAAACTGGGCGTCGTTGAGCAGGTTATTCCTGAGCAGCTGCTGCTTAAAAGCACGAAGACCTTCCATCACTTTACTGATGATCGACAGAAGACTGATGGAGTGGTAATTGGCCGGATTGGATTTGTTTTGCTTTTTATATACAGGAGATACTTGGGTAATTTTGTACATAATCGGGGAAAGCCATTGTTGTAACTGTGTTGAAACAGTTTGGCTCGGGGAGTGGCAAGTTATGGAGCACAAGTATTCAGTACTATTGCCAGAATGTTGTCAGAGTATGGACCCTTTGGAATATCCAGTATCTCCAACCGTTTCTGGATATCGCGTGGACTGAATCAAATTGGCTGATGACTGGTAACTGAATTGCTGAGGACCACTAGTGGGCGGCACGGTGGCACAGTGGTTAGCACTGCTGCCTCACAGCGCCTGAGACCCGGGTTCTATTCCCGACTCAGGCGACTGACTGTGTGGAGTTTGCACGTTCTCCCCGTGTCTGCGTGGGTTTCCTCCGGGTGCTCCGGTTTCCTCCCACAGTCCAAAGATGTGCAGGGTCAGGTGAATTGGTAAGGGGTAAATGTAGGGGTATCGATGGGTTTCGCTTCGGCGGGTCGGTGTGGACTTGTTGGACGGAAGGGCCTGTTTCCACACTGTAATGTAATGTAATGTAATGTAATCACTAGAGGAGGCTGAAATGGATCATCCACTCAGCACTTCTGACTGAAGATTGTTGCGAATGCATCAGCCTTATCTTATACATTGAAGTGCTGGGCTCTTCCATCATGGAGGAAGGGGTTATTTGTGGAATCTCTTCCTCCAGTGAATTGTTTAATTGTCTCCAACGTTTCTCGACTAGATGTGGAAGGACTGCAGAGCTTAGATCTAAACCGTTGCTTGTGGGATCACTTAGCTCTGTCTATCACATACTGCTACGCTGTTTGGCGCACAAGAAGTCCTTTTTTGTGGTTTCACCAGGCTGACACCTCATTGTCAGGTATGCCTGGTGCTGCTCCTGCCATCCTGCACACTCCACTGAACCAATGTTGTTCCTCTGGATTGATGGCAATTGTTGTGAGAGGGATATGCCAGGCCATGAGGTTATGCAGGACTACAATTCCACTGCTATTGATGACCCACAACACCTTATGGACACCCAGATTTGAGCTGCTAGATCTGTTAGAAGTCTGCCCTAATAGGCACCGTGATAGTACCACCCAAAATGGTCGATATTATTCTCAATGTGCAGGCGTGACTTTGTCTCCACAATGACTATGCGGTGGTCACTCTTACCGATACTGTCATGGACAGATACTTCTGCAACTGGCAGGTTAGTAAGGCTGTGGTCAAGTATGTATTTTCCTCTTGTTGGTTCCTTCACCACCTGCCGCCAGTTATCTCATTTAGGACCCGGCCAGCTCGATCAGTAATGCTGTAGCTGAGATACCGTTGGTGGTGAACATTGAAATCTCCCACCCAGATTATATCTTGCGTCCGTGCTCCCCTCAGTGCTTCCTCCAAGTGTTGGTCAGCATGGAGGAGTACTGAGTTATCAGTTGAGAGAGGCTGGTACATGGTAATCAGCAGGAGGTTTCCTTTCCCATGTGCAAAATAATGCCATGAGACTTCATGGGATACGGAGTCACTGTTGAGGACTCCAAGTGCAATTCCCTTCCAACTGTATCCCACTGTACCTCCACTTTTGCTGTTTCCGTCCTGCTGATGAGACAGGAGATATCTGGGGAAGATAATGGGGAGTCTGGGACATAGTCATACTCACAGAACCATACCTTTCAGAAAATGTCAAGCTATTACTTGTCGAGTCTGTTTATTTCTATTCACTGTTTCCTGCCAGCTGTTCCATTCTAGAAACATGCCCATATATTAGCCCCAATCCACTCAGATTTGATTTTGCAAATTCGGCTTGGAACTTTACCAACATTTTTCTAAAAATCAAAATGTTTTACATCCACTGCTTCTCTTTCATTTGTCTCCCAGTTTGTTTCTCAAACATAATTCCCATTTCATAAATCTATGTTAGTGTTGTCTATGACCATTACTTTCAGCCACAATAATTTCTGCTTATCCATTTACTTACTATGTTTATTGTTCCATGTACTCTACCATTTTCCCACACCAGACTCGGTTTTCCTTGTATTGTTAAAAAGTTTTGTGAAGACAGAACTGAAGTAGTGGCTTCATAGTTCTGCCCTTTCCCTGTTCCCCATTTTCCATTCTCTGGTTTCAAACTGGAAGGAAACTGCACTTGTTTTCTCATATTTCTCACATTGACATAATTTAACAAGCTAATACATTTCACTCTGATAACCCTTATGAATATAACTCTTCAGAAATCCATCAATTCCTGTCTTAAACTGCTCAATAATTGACCTTCAACACCATACACTCACAGGAGCATAGACTCTGTGCCAACAGAAATACAGCACGATCTATAATAGTCCCACTTTCCTTCAGCAGGCCTATAGCCTGGAATGTTCTCACTTCCAATTGCTCGTCCAAGTACTTTTTAACGATTGTGAGGTGATCATTCCCCTCTCAGGAAGTAATCCCAGAACCCCACACCTCGAGGTGAAAAAAATGTTTAAATCATCTCTGAACCTCAAACCCTTCACTTTAAAAGTGTGTTCCTTTTTTCTTGACTCTCTCTAAAAGGAACAGCTGCTGTCTATCCACCCTGTCCATGTCGCTTATAATCTTATCCTTCTGAATCACTGACTCCTCAGCTTTCTCTGCGCCAAACTAAACAACCCGAGCTTATCCAGCCTCTCTCCATAGCTGATATGCTCCATCCCAAGGAGCATCCTGGTGAATCACCTCTGTACTCTCTCCAGTACAATTACATCCTTCCTGGAATGTGGTTCCCGGGGCTACATGTCAGGAGGCATGGGATAGATGGAAATTTGCCAGTTGGATAGAAAACTGGCTAACCGGTCGAAGTCAGAGAGTGGTGGTAGATAGTAAATATTCAGCCTGGAGCCCAGTTGCAAGTGGAGTTCCGCAGGGATCAAGTTTGTGTCCTCTGCTGTTTGTAATCTTTATTAACGATTTGTATGAGGGAGTCGAACGGTGGGTCAGTAAATTTG
>NW_025195168.1:3047-4335 GCF_004010195.1 Chiloscyllium plagiosum | reverse complement strand
AGTGCTGCATTGCCAGAGGGTCAGTGCCAAAGGAACACCGCAGCGTCGGAAGTTCAGAACTGAGGGAGTGCTCACTCTGCGAGAGCAAACGTGAGGGAGCGTCACACTGTCAGTACTGAGGCAACGCCACACTGTCTGAAGTTCAGTCTGGAGGGAGTGCCGCATTGTCAGAAGATCAGTGCTGAGGGTGCGCTATATTGTCAGAGGGTCAGTACGAAGCGAGCGCTACCCTGTCAGGGTCATGACTGAGGGAACACCACACTGTGGAGAGTGATGACTGAGTTAATGCTGCACTGTCAGAGGGTCAGTACTGAGGGAGTGCTGCACTGTCTGAGTGTCAGTCCTCGGGGAAGGCCACACTGTCAGAACGTCAGTAATGTGGGAGTACCACGCTGTCGATGGGTCAGTAGTGAGGGAATACCTCATTGTCAGAGGATCAGTCCTGAGGGTGTGCTACACTGAGAGAGGGTCAGTACAAAATGAGCACTGCACTGTTGAAGGATCATTACTGAGGGAGAACAACACTGTCGGACAGTCAATGCTGAAGGAGTGCTACACTGTCAGAGAGTCAGTCCTGAGGGAGTGCTGCACTGTCAGAAGATCAGTACTGAGGGAGTGCTGCACTGTCTGTGGGTCAGTATTGAGGGGGCGCTGCACTGTCAGAGGGTCAGTACTGAGGGAGTGCTACGCTCTCAGAGGGTCAGTACTGAGTGAGTGCTGCACTCTCAAAGGGTCAGGACTGAGGGAGTGCTGCACTGTCAGAGGGTCAGGACTGAGGGAGTGCTGCACTGTCTGTGGGTCAGTATTGAGGGAGTGCTGCACTGTCAGAATGTCAGTACTTAGGGAGTGCTACGCTCTCAGAGGGTCAGTACTGAGGGAGTGCAGCACTGTCAGAGGGTCAGTACTGAGCGAGTGCCGCACTGTCAAAGGGTCAGTACTGAGGGAATGCTGCGCTGTCAGATGGTCAGTACTGAGGGAGTTCTGCACTGTCAGAGGGTCAGCACTGAGTGAGTGCTGCACTGTCAAAGGGTCAGGACTGAGGGAGTGCTGCACTGTCAGAGGGTCAGTACTGAGGGAGTGCTGCACTGTCAAAGGGTCAGTACTGAGGGAATGCTGCACTGTCAGAGGGTCAGTACTGAGGGAGTTCTGCACTGTCAGAGGGTCAGCACTGAGTGAGTGCTGCACTGTCAAAGGGTCAGGACTGAGGGAGTGCTGCACTGTCAGAGGGTCAGTACTGAGGGAGTGCTGCACTGTCAGAGGGTCAGTACTGAGGGAGTGCTGCACTGTC
>NW_025195168.1:0-2745 GCF_004010195.1 Chiloscyllium plagiosum | reverse complement strand
CACTGTCAGAAGTTCAGTACTGAGGGAGGGCCACACTGTCGGTGTTTCGTTCTGAGGGAGGGCCGCACTGTCAGGAGTTTAGTTCTGAGGGAGGGCCACACTGTCAGGAGTTTAGTTCAGAGGGAGGGCCGCATTTTCAGGAGGTTAGTACTGAGGGAGGGCCGCACTGTCAGGAGTTTATTTCTGAGGGAAGGCCGCAATGTCAGAAGTTTAGTACTAAGGGAGGGCCTCACTGTCAGGTGTTTAGTTCTGAGGGAGGGCCGCACTGTCAGGAGTTTAGTACTAAGAGAGGGCCGCACTGTCAGGAGTTTACTACTAAGGGAGGGCCGCACTGTCAGGTGTTTAGTTCTGAGGGAGGGTCGCACTGTCAGGAGTTCAGTACCAAGGCAGGGCCACACTTTCAGGTGTTTCGTTCGGAGGGAGGGCCGCACTGTCAGGAGTTTAGTACTGAGGGAGGGCCACACTGTCAGGAGTTTAGTACTGAGGGAGGGCCGCACTGGAAGGAGTTTAGTTCTGAGGGAGGGCTGCACTGTCAGGTGTTTAGTTCCGAGGAAGGGCCGCACTGTCAGAAGTTCAGTACTGAGGGAGGGCCACACTGTCGGTGTTTCGTTCTGAGGGAGGGCCGCACTGTCAGGAGTTTAGTTCTAAGGGAGGGACACCCTGCCAGGAATATAATTCTGAGGGAGGTCCACACTGTCAGGAGTTTAGTTCTGAGGGAGGGCCACACTGTCAGGAGTTTATTTCTGAGGAAGGGTCGCAATGTGAGAAGTTTAGTACTAAGAGAGGGCCGCACTGTCAGGAGTTTAGTACTAAGGCAGGGCCACAATGTCAGGTGTTTAGTTCTGAGGGGGGACCGCCCTGTCAGGAGTTTAGTTCTGAGGGAGGGCCGCACTGTAAGGAGTTTATTTCTGAGGGCGGGCCGCAATGTCAGAAGTTTAGTACTAAGGGAGGGCACACTGTCAGGTGTTTAGTTCTGAGGGAGGACCGCACTGTCAGGAGTTTAGTACTAAGGCAGGGCCACACTGTCAGGTGTTTAGTTCTGAGGGAGGGCCAGACTGTCAGGAGTTTAGTTCTGAGGGAGGGCCACACTGTCAGGAGTTTAGTACTAAGAGAGGGTCTCACTGTCAGGTGTTTAGTTCTGAGGGAGGGCCGCACTGTCAGGACTTTAGTTCTGAGGGAGGGCCGCACCATCAGGAGATTAGTTCTGAGGGAGGGGCGCAGTGTCAGGAGTTTAATTCTGAGTGAGGGCCACCCTGTCAGGAGTTTAGTTCTGAGTGAGGGCCGCACTGTTAGGAGTTTAGTTCTGAGGGAGGGATGCACTGTCAGGTGTTTAGTACTTATGGAGGGCCGCACTATTAGGAGTTTAGTTCTGAGGAAGGGCCGCATTGCCAGGAGTTTATTTCTGAGGGAGGGCCGCACTGTCAGTAGTTTAGTTCTGAGGAAGGGCCGCACTGTCAGGAGTTTAGTTCTGAGGGAGAGCCACACTGTCAGGTGTTTAGTTCTGAGGGAGGGCCGCACTGTCAGGAGTTTAGTTCTGAGGGAGTGCCGCACTGTCAGGTATTAATTACTAAGGGTGGGCCGCACTGTCAGGAGTTTAGTACTGAGGGAGGGTTGCACTGTCAGGAGTTTAGTTCTGAGGGAGGGCCGCACTGTCAAGGAGTTTACTACTAAGAGAGCGCCGCACTGTCAGGTGTTTAGTTCTGAGGGAGGGCCGCACTGTCAGAAATTTAGTACTAAGGCAGGGCCACACTGTCAGGTGTTTAGTTCTGAGGAAGGGCCGTACTGTCAGGAGTTTAGTACTGATGGAGGGCCGCACGGTAAGGGGTTTAGTACTGAGTGAGAGCCGCACTATCAGGAGTTTAGTTCTGAGGGTGGGCTGCACTGTCAAGTGTTTAGTACTGAGGGAGGGCCGCACTGTTAGGAGTTTAGTTCTGAGGGAGGGCTGCACTGTCAGGTGTTTAGTGCTTAGGTGGGCCGCACTGTCAGGAGTTTAGTTCTGAGGGAAGGGCAGGGCCGCACTGTAAGGAGTTTAGCACTGAGGAAGAGCCGCACTGTCAGGAGATTAGTTCTGAGGGAGGGGCGCAGTGTCAGGAGTTTAGTTCTAAGTGAGGGCCGCCCTGTCAGGAGTTTAGTACTGAGGGAGGGCCGCACTGTCAGGAGTTTAGTACTGAGGGAGGGTCACACTGTCAGGTATTTAGTATTAAGGGAGGGCCGCACTGTCAGGAGTTTAGTTCTGAGGGAGGGCCGCACTGTCAGGAGTTTAGTACTAAGGGAGGACCGCACTCTCAGGTGTTTAGTTCTGAGGGAGGGCCAGACTGTCAGGAGTTTAGTTCTGAGGGAGGGCAACACTGTCAGGAGTTTAGTACTAAGAGAGGGTCTCACTGTCAGGTGTTTAGTTCTGAGGGAGGGCCGCACTGTCAGGAGTTTAGTACTGAGGGTGGGCCGCACTATTAGGAGTTTAGTTCTGAGGAAGGGCCGCATTGCCAGGAGTTTATTTCTGAGGGAAGGCCGCACTGTCAGTAGTTTAGTTCTGAGGAAGGGCCGCCCTGTCAGGAGTTTAGTTCTGAGTGAGGGCCGCAACCTCAGGAGATTAGTTCTGAGGGAGGGGCGCAGTGTCAGGAGTTTAGTTCTGAGGGAGGGCCGCACTGTAAGGAGTTTAGCACTGAGGAAGAGCCGCACTGTCAGGAGTTTAGTTCTGAGGAGGGCCGCACGGTTAGGAGTTTAGTTCTGAGGGAGGGCTGCACT
>NW_025195167.1:3243-4335 GCF_004010195.1 Chiloscyllium plagiosum | reverse complement strand
TGGGAGGAATGTCGGGCCGTGAGGGTTACTGTACAGTGGGAAGTATGTCTGGCCGTGATGGTTACTGTACAGTGGGAGGTATGTCGGGCCGTGATGTTTACTGTACAGTGGGAGGTATATCTGGCTGTGACGGTTAGTGTACAGTGGGAGGTATTTCGGGCCGTGATGTTTACTGTATAGTGGGAGGTATGTCGGGCCGAGACGGTTACTTTACATTGGGAAGTATGACGGGCTGTGATGGTTACTGTACAGTGGTAGGTATCGTTCCTTGATGGCTACTGTATAATGGGAGGTATGTCGAGCCATGATGGTTACTGTACAGTGCGTGGTATGTCAGGCGATAATGGTTACTGTACAGTGGGAGGTATGTCCGGCCGTGACGGTTACTGTACAGTGGGAGGTATGTCGGGCCGTGATGGTTACTGTACAGTGGGAGGTATGTCGAGCTGTGATGGTTACTGTACAGTGGGTGGTGTGTCAGGCCCTGATGGTTATTGTACAGTGGGAGGTATGTCTGGCCGTGATGGTTACTGTACAGTGGGAGGTATGTCGGGCCGTGACGGTTATTGTAGAGTGGGAGGTATGTCGGGCTGTGACGGTTACTGTACAGTGGGAGGTATGTCGGGCCGTGACGGTTACTTTACGTTGGGGAGTATGCCGGGCTGTGATGGTTCCTATACACTGTGCGGTATGTCAGGGTGTGATGGTTACTGTACAGTGGGAGGTATGTCAGGCCGTAATGGTTACTGTACAGTGGGAGGTATGTCGGGGTGTGATGGTTACTGTACAGTGGGATGGATGTCGAGCCGTAACGGTTACTGTACAGTGGGAGGTATGTCGGGCCGTGACGGTTACTTTACGTTGGGAAGTATGCCGGGCTCTGATGGTTACTATACGGTGTGCGGTATGTCAGGGTGTGATGGTTACTGCACAGTGGGAGGTATGTCAGAGCATAATTTTTACTGTACACTGGGAGGTATGTCAGGCCGTGATGGTTATTGTACATTGGGAGGTATGTCGGGGTGTGATGTTGACTGCACAGTGTGGGGAATGTCGGGGCGTGATGGTTACTGTACAGTGGGAGGTATGTCG
>NW_025195167.1:0-3192 GCF_004010195.1 Chiloscyllium plagiosum | reverse complement strand
GGGCCGTGATGGTTACTGTACAGTGGGAAGTATGACGGACCTTGACGGTTACATTACAGTGGGAGCTATGTCAGGCCGGAATGGTTACTGTACAGTGGGAGGTATGTCGGCCGTGACGGTTACTGTAGAGTGGGAGGTATGTCGGGCCGTGACGGTTACTGTACAGTGGGAAGTACATCGGGCCGTGACGGTTACTTTACGTTGGGAAGTATGCCGGGCTGTGATGGTTACTATACGGTTTGCGGTATGTCAGGGTGTGATGGTTACTGTAGAGTGGGAGGTATGTCGGGCCGTGACGGTTACTGTACATTGGGAGGAATCTCGGGCCGTGATGGTTACTGTACAGTCGGAATTATGTCGGGGTGTGATGATTACTGTACAGTGGGAGGTATGTCAGGCCGTGATGGTTACTGTACAGTGGGAGTCATGTCGGGGTGTGACGGTTACTGTACAGTGGGAGGTATGTCGGGCTGAGATGGTTACTGTACAGTAGGAGGTATGTCGGGCCGTGACGGTTACTGTACAGTGGGAGGTATGTCGGGCTGAGATGGTTACTGTACAGTGGGAGGTATGTCGGAGTGTGATGGTTACTATACAGTGGGAGGTATGTCAGGCCGTGATGGTTCCTGTACAGTGGGAGGTATGTCGGGCCTTGACGGTTACTGTGCAGTGGGAGGTTTGTCGGTCCGTGATGGTTCCTGTACAGTGGGAGGTATGTCGGGGTGTGATGGTTACTCTACAGTGGGAGGAATATCGGGCTGTGATGGTTACTGTGCAGTGGGAAGAATGTCGGGCCGTGATGGTTACTGTACAGTCTGAGGTATGTCGGGCCGTGATGAGCTACTGTACAGTGGAATGTATGTCGGGCCATTATGGTTACTGTACAGTGGGAGGCATGTCGGGGTGTGATGGTTACAATAAAGTGGGAGGTATGTCGGGCCGTGACGGTTACTGCAGAGTGGGAGGTATGTCGGGCCGTGACGGTTACTTTACGTTGGGAAGTATGCCGGGCTGTGATGGTTACTATACGGTGTGAGGTATGTCAGGGTGTGATGGGTTACTGTACATTGGGAGGTATGTCATGCCGTGATGGCTACTGTACAGTGGGAGTAATGTCTGGCCGTGATGGTTACTGTACAGTGTGAGGTATGTCGGACCGTGATGGTTACTGTACAGTGGGAGGTATGTCTGGCCATGATAGTTACTGTACAGTGTGGGGGTTATGTCCGGCCGTGATGGTTACTGTACAGTGGGAGTTATGTCCGTCCGTGATGAGCTACTGTACAATGGGAGGTATGTCGGGCCGTGATAGTTACTGTCCAGTGGGAGGTTTGTCGATGTGTGACGGTTACTGTCCAGTGGGAGGAATATCGGGCCGTGATGTTTACTGTGCAGTGGGAGGTATGTCGTGCCGTGATGGTTACTGTACAGTGTGAGGTATGTCGGGCCGTGATGGTTACTGTACAGTGTGAGGTATGTAGGGCCGTGATTGTTACTATACAGTGGGAGGTATGTCGGACCTTGACGGCTACAGTGCATTGGGAGCTATGTCAGGCTGGAATGGTTACTGTACAGTGGTGTACAGTGGGAGGTATGTCAGGCGGTGATGGTTACTGTACAGTGGGAGGTATGTCAGGCGGTGATGGTTACTGTACAGTGGGAGGTATGTCAGGCGGTGATGGTTACTGTACAGTGGGAGGTATGTCAGGCGGTGATGGTTACTGTACAGTGGGAGGTATGTCAGGCGGTGATGGTTACTGTACAGTGGGAGGTATGTCAGGCGGTGATGGTTACTGTACAGTGGGAGGTATGTCAGGCGGTGATGGTTACTGTACAGTGGGAGGTATGTCAGGCCGTGATGGTTACTGTACAGTGGGAGGTATGTAGGGCCGTAACGGTTACTGTACAGTGGGAAGTATGTTGAGCTGTGACGGTTACTGTTTTTTGGGAGGTATGTCGGTCCGTGATGGTGACTGTACAGTGGGAGGTATGTCAGGCGGTGATGGTTACTGTACAGTGGGAGGTATGTAGGGCCGTGACGGTTACTGTACAGTGGGAGGTATGTCGGGCCGTTACGGCTACTCTACAGTGGGAGGAAAATCGGGCCGTGATGGTTACTCTGCAGTGGGAGGTATCTCGGGCCGTGATGGTTACTGTACAGTGTGAGGTATGTAGGGCCATGATGGTTACTGTGCAGTGGGAGGTATGTCGGGCCGAGATGGTTACTGTACAGTGAGAGGTATGTCGGGGTGTAATGGTTACTGTACAGTGGGAGGTATGTTGGTGTGTGACGGTTACTGTACAGTGGGAGGTATGTCAGGCCGTGATGGTTACTGTACAGTGGGAGGTATGTCGGGCATGATGGTTACTGTACAGTGGGAGGTATGTCGGTGTGTGATGGTTACAGTACAGTGGGAGCTATGTCAGGCCGGGATGGTTACTGTACAGTGGTAGGTATGTCGGGCCGTGACAGTTACTGTACCGTGGGAGGTATGTCGGGCCATTACGGCTACTCTACAGTGGGAGGAAAATCGGGCTGTGATGGTTACTCTGCAGTGGGAGGTATCTCGGGCCGTGATGGTTACTGTACAGCGAGAGGTATGTCGGGGTGTACTGGTTACTGTACAGTGGGATGTATGTTGGTGTGTGACGGTTACTGTACAGTGGGAGGTATGTCAGGCCGTGATGGTTACTGTACAGTGGGAGGTATGTCGGGCAATATGGTTACTGTACAGTGGGAGGTATGTCGGTGTGTGATGGTTACAGTACAGTGGGAGCTATGTCAGGCCGGGATAGTTACTGTACAGTGGTAGGTATGTCGGGCCGTGACGGTTACTTTACGTTGGGAAGTATGCCGAGCTGTGATGGTTACTATACGGTGTGAGGTATGTCAGGGTGTGATGGTTACTGTACATTGGGAGGTATGTCAGGCCGTGATGGCTACTGTACAGTGGGCGTTATGTCGGTGTGTGACGGTTACTGTACAGTTGGTGGTATGTCGGGCTGTGATGGTTACTGTACAGTGGGAGGTATGTCGGGGTGTGACGGTTACTTTACAGTTGGAGGTATGTCGGACCGTGATGGTTACTGTACATTGGGAGGTATGTCGGGGTGTGATGTTTACTGCACAGTGTGAGGTATGTCGGGCCGTGATGGTTGCTGTACAGTGGGAGGTATGTCGGGCAGTGACGG
>NW_025195166.1:1777-4335 GCF_004010195.1 Chiloscyllium plagiosum | reverse complement strand
ATAATACTCTGCCAATCCTGTCTTGAACACCTGCTTGGCTTCGTTTCCCACAATGAGGGCCAGCACAGCAATGAATCTTGTTGAATCTTCTACATGTTGATACAAAAACAAATTCGCAATGAGTTTCAACATATTTTTCCCATTTTAAAAACACATGACTGATCCAATAAATTTATGACTGATCCAATAAATTTTGGGAATTGAAAAGCATAAATAGAATTACCCTCTTCTTGTTTTTTATGCACTGTAGTGATTGTTTACAATTCTGTATTTTCTTCCAACTGGGGGTCTATAATATGTCCCTTGCAATGTAACTTACATCTTTTTGTTCTGATCTCAATCCATGAAGTCTAATTTGAAGGTCCTCCAATGATTTTGTCCCTCATGACTGTAGCAATTGACTCCTTAATTAATTAAACAACGTCATATCCTGCTTATATGCTTATGCCACAGAATATTGAGTTGAAATCCTGACGTCCTTTATCAACATCTCACATAGGAAAAAGTCACAATTTCAGATGTCAATCTATTCCCTTACAAAATCGGCCTGACCTGTGATATTCCCAGCATTTAGTCAATGGACATCCATCGTGGAATATCACACGAGGAACAGTCTGTACCTCGGCGATCTTTGATCATTCACTGTTAACTATCAGGATTCCCAATCTACGAACTAAAACTGTAACTTTGAGACTGTAAAAATCAATTTAAAAAAAAAATCATCAGCTTATTTTAAATTGATGTATCAAATGCAACTTTCCCTAACCGAGCAAACACCTCCACAGACCATTAGTCTCTGGTGATTAATGCCCTGATCACTGTGCAGCAGCAACAGCCTTAGTAATGGCAGCATTGTTTGTGTCTCTCCCTAAGAGCATGCGCTGCCAGTGATGCTGTGGGCTGTGAAGAGTCCAGGCTCACACTGACGCTTTGCCAACAGAGATTCCATTATACTCCATTTTCCACCTTTCAGCCCAGCTCTGCAGCTTATCTACGTCACTTTGTAACCGACAACATTCTTTGTCATTATCGAGAACTCGACCAACCTGTGTCTCCTCCACAAATTTACTAGCCCATCTTTCTATGCTCTCATCCACGTCTCTTATTTAAATGACAAATAACAGTTGACCAAAAACCTATTCTTGCAGAACCCCACTCGTCACTGAAGTCCAGGATGAATACTTTCCATTAACGACGAAATTACATCTTTTTTCATCAAGCCAATTTCTGATCTAAACTACTGAATCACCCTCAATCCCATGCCGACATATAATGAACAGTCGCCTACCGTGGGAACATTTCACTGAAATGCACAGACATAACATCAACTGCTTTACCCTCATCCACTGTTTGATCATCTTCTCAGTGAACTCAATAAGATGAGTGAGGCGCGACTTTAACTTCACAAAACCGTGTTGCGTATTCCTAAACAACTTATTCTTCACTTGATAATTAGAAATCCTCTCTCCTGTACAATTTCCAACATGTTATCCACAACTGAAGTAAGTCTCAACGGTTTATAGTTTCCAGATTTGTCTCTACTCCCCTTCTTGAACAAGGGAATAACATTTGCTATCCTCCAGTCTTCTGGCACTAGTCCATCAGAAAATGACAACACAAAAATCAAAGTCAAAGTCTTGGCAATCTCTTCCCTGGCTTCTCAGAGAATCCTAGGATAACTCCCATCGGGCCCAGAGGATTTATCCATTTTACACTTTCCTGAATTGTTAACACCTCTTCTTATAAGACTCAATCCTATCTAGTCAATTAGCCTGCACCTCAGTTTTCTAGTGGACCACATTGTCTTTTCCTTGTGTGCATACTGATAAAAAGTGTTAATTTTATCAGTATCTCATCTATATTCATGCACAACTTCCCACTCGTGTGCTTGATTGTCCCTAATCTTACTCTAGTCGTTAATTTATTCCTGCTATCTATATGGGTAGCCTTGGGGTTCTCCTTCATCCTATTCGTCAAATAATTCTCATGATCTCTCCTCGGTGTTCTTCACTCTGTCTCCAGGTCTTTCCTGGCGAACCTCTAACTCTCAAGCTCCCTAACTGAGCCATCACATTTCATCCTAACATAAGCGTCCTTCTTCCTTTTGAAGAGAGATTCAACCGCCTTCTTAAACCACTGCTCCCGCGCTGGAAAACGTTTTCCCTGCATGATTGGTATTCACTTATCAAGGACCCGCAGTAGCTGGTCCATTCCCTGAAGTTTCCTTCCTCATCCTATGTATCCTATATCTTGCCCAACCGCTTCCTGATTGCCTTTTCCACAGCTGTAACACATGCCTTGCGATATATACTCATCCCTCTCCATCACGAGAGCAAACATTACCAAATTGTGGTCACTATCACCAAAGTGCCAACCGACGTCCGAATCTAACACCTGAGAGTTTTCATTGCACAGTACCAAATGTAACCTTGTTGGCCTATCTACATACTGTGTAAGAATAATTTCCTGCACACACTGGAAAAGAAAACTGCCCATCGAAGGTACTTGTACCATAGTATTCCCGTCAATATTTGGAAAGTGAAAGGCCCCCATTACAA
>NW_025195166.1:0-1460 GCF_004010195.1 Chiloscyllium plagiosum | reverse complement strand
ACGCCATCCTGTTCGTAGAGGTTCCACCTAATTCAGAAAGAGTCCAAATTATCCAGGAAAAAAAACGTCACTCCTGCACCATCCCTGTGACCATTTGTACAATTCTTTCCTGTTAACACGTGGCACGGGCAACAAACCAGAGATAGCAAATCTATTTGTTCTAGCTCTCGGCTTCCAGCCTAGCTCCCAGAATTTCTCTCCTCCTACCAATGTCGCTGATGCCCATCTCGACCACGACTTAAAGCTAATCCCCCCACCCCACACACAAAGATTCTGAAAACACGATCAGTGTCATCACAAACCCTGGAACCTGGGAGGGAACACGCCAACCGTGAGTCTCTCATTCCCACAGAACCTCCTCTCTATCCCTTTAATTGTAGAGTCTGCAGTGACTAATGCTCTGTTCACTTCCTTCTCCCTTCTGAGCAACAGGAATAGGCTCTGTGCCAGAGACATGTGCCCATTTCTTACCTCTGGTAAATCCCCACAATGGTATCTAAAACAATATACTTGTTGTTGAGGGAACGGCCAAATGGGATTGCTGCACTGCCTGTCGGTTCCCGTTACGTCCACTGATGACTACCCATCTAACGCCTTCTTTAATCTGAGGTGTGACTAACTCACTGTATCTGCTCTCAATATCCACCTGCGCCTCCTGAATGATTCAAAGTTCTCCAGTTCCAGCTCCAATTTTGTAACGCGGTTTTCGAGGTGCTGGAGTCGGTGCACTTCCCACAGATGCAGTTAGCAGGGACTCTACTGGTGATCCTTATCTCCCACATTCCGCAGGAGGAACATTTAAGCACCCTACCTTCCATTCCTACTATTCGAAATTCCCAACGAGACGACTGGTAAACTACAAAAAAAGAATCCAGTCCCCTTAACAATCCACTGCACAGAGCCTCTGGTTCTCTGTGTCATTCCTCCCTCTCCAACGGCCACCAATAATAAGTGAAAGAACAGAAACTGTTTTAGCAGATTTGGGGTTTGAAAGGTCACAGCAGATTTAAACTCTTGGTGATTAAGGTCTTAGATCATTAAGTGAAATATTGGTGAAAAATGTGTTTAATTTCGGTTACTTTTGGTTGGCTAAAGTAAAAGTGAGGGAAACAAGTGTTAGCATTGCTGTGGATGTTCTGAAGTTGGAAGATACTTACCACATTTGCCAAGGAAATTTGGAAAAGCAGAGGAAGAATATATTTTTTGGAATTAGCAAACAGCTTAAAATTGAGTTCAACCAGGGACAAAAGAAAATCTGAAATTGTCATGGGCTTGGCCAAGTACTTTGATATGTCAAAGATACAGACATGTGCAGTAGAGTTTGAAAAAAAGACTAACATTGCGAATGAGCCAAATGGTGTTAGAAGGACAAAAGGCAGGAAAGGTCCTTGTATGAGCAGAGAGAGATAAGAATGAGAATAGGAAAAGCAGCGAAAACTTGCACTTGAGAAGTTGCAAAT
>NW_025195165.1:0-4335 GCF_004010195.1 Chiloscyllium plagiosum | reverse complement strand
AAATAGTACTCATGTCACTCTAACATGGCAGCCCCTATAGGCGAGTTGCATTTGGATTGACAAGTTTGGGACCCAGAACCTTAAGGAGAATCAGAGCAAGGCCTGCGACCAAGAGCACAAATAGTGCCTGTCGACAAACTCAGAGCAGTCAAATAGAAACTCTTTGCTCCGTAATTCGACCTTTCTGGATCAGAATCGGAATGCTTTACTGTCACTTTATTGTTTCCTTTTTTACCTCGTTCTGGCCCTTTAAACCTTGATTTACTGGTTGGTCTCGAATTGATGAGTTCCTCTACATGACTCAGACTTGTCCTTTCAGTCTGTCTAGTCAGACAGCAGATCACACACCTCTCTACAGGCATATCTTTACACCATAAGACTTAGAATGAGAAGAAGGCCATTTGGCCCAATGACTCTGCTCAGTTAATAAATGAAATCCTCACTTATCTAACAATCTTTAGAATCACTGTCTTACGTTATTCCTATATTTCTTCAAACCTGCACTGATTAAAAATTCATATCTCAGTCTTGTATACACATAATCGTCAAGCGTTGACAGGCATTAGAGTGAAGTATTCCAGAGTCACACCCTCTGACAGGCGAAAATCCTGAAAATGTCTGAGTTAAATGTTTGTGCTTGATTGCACTTCTTCTGTTGCTGACAGCTCACATTTCCTCTTTGGATGACCAGTTTAGATTCGCTGGATGATCCTCCATGTGATGAAAATATCGAGTGTATGTTTGTGATAGATGGGATTCCAACTCCACCAGGACTGTTGTCTGGACACTCCTGGCGATTCTGTTATGGGCGATTCATCTGTGACAAGTGTATTGGGACAGAAGTATTTCAACCAAGATACATCACCGTTGTCGGTTCAGTCATCCATTATTGCAGTCTAGCTTTTGGGCCTTTCCTGTCTCGACCTGCTTAGTCAAAGGTTGTCCAGTGGAGAAATTCATGCTGATGGACATTGAAGAGTATGACGTGTGCCGTATTCACCCTCAGTGGATCTCTTCATGATCAATGAGACTAAATTTATTAAAGGGTGTACTGGGGAGAGCAGGAGATGTCAATGAGCACAATGTTTTCTTTAATCTATCTGACCTGCTGTCATTGAGATTTATGTGTTTCTGAAGCCAGTTTTGACGATTTCCAGAGTTACTCCTTTCCCACCTCTCTCACACTGCCACGAACAATCGTGACCCTGTCCTGCCAATGGGGTAGGAAATAATTAACGAAAGTGATGGTGGTCCCTGAGATATTTCCAATCAGGCCTTTTCTTGATCAGTCAAATTGGCAAAACACAGTTGCAATCGGGAAGGGAATAATGGCTGACAAGCTGAAAGAATGTCTTTTTGAAGGACATGCATTGTTTCTTCAAAAACTAACCTACACCCCTCCCCCCGCATTGCGCACATATGGATGTAATTTCTACTGCGTGGGGAAGCAGACATGCAAGACTTCTATTTCCCCAAAACCAGGAGTGAAGGCCATGACACCAGACGACGGCAGCCTCCTCTGAAGTTGCCGATCAAGCTTTAAGCAGTCTCGGATGTCTGGAGGAAAGCATAGCATGGTCCTTTCCACTCCTTCACGGTGAAGGGTAACCTGATGACAATCTCACCAATCCCATTGAGAAGAACGAACAAGAGGCAGCGAGATAATCTCAAAATCGAAATTGGCCTCACTGAACATCCGGCTCGAATCTGCCACTAAGATCGCCTCAGCCCAGATTCCACACAATCAGTTTGAGTGAAGTTCAGAAACAGCAAGGAGAAACAAATGTTGGGGAGAGTTGCATATCGATTTCAAAACTGCAGTACAAGTTTTGTGGATGTATAAACAGGCATTTTGGCTTGTGGGGATTGAAATTGTTCATGGAACTTAACAGGTCTCATTGAATCTGCGGGAAGAAAGCAGTTAATATCTCAATTCTGACGAGTTTTCATCAAAAGAGATGGTTTCAGTTCTTCAGCACACGCTGGTCTTGGTTGTATTTTAAATGTGCAAGTGGTAATGAAAGTCTTAGGGAAAATGTTAATTAACAGCTGCCTAAGATGACACTCATCCCCCACTCCGTTACGATGCAGCTGGCAAATGTCTTTAGAATGGCACATCGAATAAAGGAGATGTGGCAATCGCTGATACCAATGTTGCATGCAATCATTTTAACGAGGAATGTGTGAACATCCTGTACTATATTAGGAGATAGCGAGTGTGTATAATGCATTGGACTCTCTCCCCAATGACCTCCCCAGGCTGAAGTGATAAGGAGCTCCGAACAAAGATCGATGTCGAAACACATGACACGGGAGGCCTCTTCAAAACCTCTCCAAAATGGTAGAAAATAACAGCAACATGCGGAATTGGGAATGCTGACTTTAATGACAGAGAACGTGTGGAAGTGGGGACACTGCATGAACAAGGAGACATTATGTGGAAGTGGCAACTCAGTCAAAATAACAGGGGAATTTGGAAGCCGGAATATTGTCTGAAAAGAGAGGGACAGGTGGAAGTGCAAATTTTACTGATCATACCAGTGAACACTTGGAAGTGGCAATCGTGTCCAATAAAACAGGGAACATTTTGAAGCTGGAATATCTCAAAAATAACAAAGAAATGTGTAAGTAGGAATGTTGTTCAAAATAATTGGAATATGTCGAAGTGGTGATATTGTTTAAACCAACAGCACAATGTGGCTATTGGAATGTCATCTCAAATGAAATGATCGTGAGGATGTGGGAATTGTTTTGAAAATAACAGGAGGGTTTTTGAGATGGGAATGCTGTCTGAAGTTGATTTAATTATTCATTGATATATTTATTGTCACTCGTATCTCGTTGCTAAACGTCGTGAAAAGTATTTTATACTGCGGCCACTCTCTAGTGCCATCTCAAAGCAAAATAAACATATGTCAAAACATAGAATATAATGTTAGAAATTAGTCAATAGCATCAGAGAATTCATAGAATCTCTACCATGTAGAAACAGGCCAGTAGGCCTAAAACGACCACATAGTCCTTCTGAAGAGTATATCATGCAGAATCATTCTCCTATTACACTATATTTCCCCTGACTAATGCACTTCTCTACACATCCCTGAATAATATGGACAATTTAGCATGGTCAATTCACCTAACCTGCATATCTTTCGATTACAAAAACTCTCCAACTTTACTGCTCTTTCATGGGCAATGCACCTGGGGCCAGGCACGAGGATTGCCCTGGCACTGCAACTGGAACAAATATCACTCCTCTTCAGCGCCATCTTTCCGTTGTCACTATGAGTCCTCGCTGGACCTCACCAACACAGACACCACTGGTGCTGACGGGTGCAGAATCTGGCAAACTGCCGTCGCTATGGGCATTTAGAAACCAGCGGCTGGATCAGACAGATTCAACATGGATTTATGAAGGGGAACTTATGCTTCACAAATCTGTTGATTTTGGGGAGAAATCAGGATGAGGCTGTTGATTTGGGCAATGAGCCATGATCATGATGAATTATGCAGCAGGTTCAAAAGGCTGAATACCTTCCTCATGCATTTCTCGTCGGTGCTTCTCCAAGACGGTTTCGGACATCCATCAGTCATGTAGCCCTGGCTGAGGCCGCCAGGTGTACAAGGCCTGAACACGCCCAGACCACAGCCTCAAGGAATCTGCGTTCAGACTGTTTCGACAATGCAGAAGCCACGGTCACCAGTCTGCGCTGCTGGGCCCCTTTATCGCCACAGAGCTCTTCACTGAAAGTCAAATAAAAGGAAATAGAAGATGATAAACATATTACGGGAGAAGAGAAAAGTAAAGAAACGAAAATAAAAGCGGATTGAGCAGACGACCTGGTGCTCAGCAGCCCAAATCCAACTCCATTTTAGCGGAAACCAGGGACAATGACAGGAAATATGTGGAAGTAGGAATACTCTATAACATTGCACTACCATATGTACTGATATTTGAACACTCAGCAGTCTGCATTTGCATGCCATCGACAGCAATATAATGTCTACTACGTAGTAAAACTGATACCTGGACTCTCAGAATTGTGCAGACTCTGCATTATGTACGTGATGCAATGTCTACAGTACTGCAATGTACACAGCATGAGAAGTTGTGTCAACTGTTTTTCATCAAATTCTTATGGTCAAGCAAAATAAATCCTTGACACTAATTTATAAATCACCCAGTACCAATTCGTTTATCTAATTCTAACAGTAAATAAACTAACTGAACTATTAACAACCTGAATAAACCACTTCTAATTACAACATAATGCCTAATAAAAGATTCCTAAAGAAACCTGGCAAGATTTGTTTGGCCTGCTGTTCCAATAGATA
>NW_025195164.1:0-4334 GCF_004010195.1 Chiloscyllium plagiosum | reverse complement strand
TACCCGGAATATCCCTTCTTGTACAGGGGGACATCATGAGCAACCCTCCAGTCCTCTGGCACCTCACCTGTATTTAAGGATGCCACAAAGATATCTGTCGGGGCCCCAGCTATTTCTTCTCTCGCCTCCCTCAGCAACCTGGGATAGATCCCATCCGGTCCTAGGGATTTGTCCACCTTAGTAACCTCTAGCATACCCAACACATCTTCCCTACTTATGCCAACGTGATCCAGACTAAAGATTAAAATCTTTAATCTCAAGATTCATCATGTTCTTCTCCTCAGTGAACAGTGACGCAAAGCAATCAATCATTCAGAATCTCACCCATTCTCTCAGGTTCAACACACAGCCTTCCTTCATTATCTTTTAGTGGACCAATCCTTTTTCTAATATAAGAACAAAATACTTTGGGATTTTCCTTAATCTGCTTGCTAAAGCTATTTCATGACCCCTTTTAGCCCACTTGATTCCTTGTTCAAGACTTGACCTTCTCTTCCGGTATTCCTCCGGGGCCCGTTCTGTTCTTAGCTGCCTAGACCTTATGTCCGCTTCCCTTTTCCTCTTGGCTAGTTGTACAATTTCCCCTGTCATCCGCGGTTCACGAATCTTGCCCTTCCTCTCCTTTGCCTTCAACGGGACATGCCTATCCTGGACTACTGTTAACCTATCTTTGAAAGCCTCCCACATCTCAAATGTGGCCTTCCCTTCAAATAGCTGTGTCCAATCCACATTTCCCAGTTCTTGCCTAATTTTGATATAATTGGCCTTGTTCACCCACCACCTCTCGCCCGCACAGCATAATATTAAACTTTTCATCCATCTCTTCCAACCACTTAATAGTCTCCTCTCTATCCATCTCTGTAATATCTTTCAGCCTTCTCAAGGGCATAAGGGCTAGCCAATAAGTGGTAACCCAACCAGGGATGTCCACATCCCAAGAACAAATGTTTAGAAATGCCAGTCATATAGCACAGAAACAGAGCTTTTGGTCCAACCAATCCATGCTGAACATAATCCAATAGTCCTACCTGCCTGCTCCTGGCCCATATCCCTCCAAACTTTGCTATTCATCTATCTTTTAAACATTGTAATTGTATCCACATCTGCGCTTTCTCTGGAAGTTGATTCCACACGCAAACCACCTTCTGTGTTTAAAAAAATTGCCTTTCATGTCTTTTTTAAATCTCTCTCCTCTCATTTTGAAAGTAACTACAACATTGTGAGCATTCTTGATTTTAACTGTTCCGCATTTAGCGTGCTCAACCTTCAGCTACCAATCCATGAACTGGGAAATCTCTTCAGGAAGCCTCTCCCTTTCTCAATCTCAGTTTTGCACTTTAACTACATATTTGATTATAAAACATTTTGTCACCTCCCTTATATATCATCATGTGACTATAATTGAAAATTGCTTTGTAACACTCCCAAGGAACAGCTTGGAATTTTCCATTGTGTGAAAGGTGTTACAGTGATGTAAATTCATTGTCACTGATTTTGACACATATCACTGCCCCTTCATCATCACTTGGTGAATAACTCCTTACCTAATGGCATTGTAGGAACTACTAAGGGAAGGTAATTGCCAGCAGCAAATGGTCAGGGGATGTTCAGCTGTAAAAATATTACTTACAGGATCAATGAAAGGAACAATAAAATACCTGAGACAGTTATACCAGTTATTGGAGACAAAAGGAGTTAGACAATGACAGATAATTGATCAGGGACAGCAGAGATGAAACAGAACAATGTTTGGACATCAATTCAGATTCACAGGAAAGAGGTCACACCAGCCCCAGAGCCATGTCAAGCTTTCATAGATAACTGAGAACAGCACTAGAAGTTGAAATCTGTAGATTACTGGTTAACAATAGTGAAATAATTTCATTGTTTTCAACTTTAAAATCAAATGCTTGAAAGATATCAGAAGCACTGGGGTCAGAGGAAACTCTCACAGTTGAGGCAACACCTGGGAATCGGGGTGATGTTAGTGACCAACTGTATGTGTGACATAACATCACTCACATGAAAACAGAGTTCTTGGGTCCACGCAAGCATCTCCACAAAGGATGTGAGGGCCCTTGGAGAGATTTGAAAGGAGATTTATCAGAATGCTGGATAGTAGTAACAGGATAGGTCAGAGTCAGCACGGATTTATGAAGGGGAAATCATGCTTGACTAGCCTTCTGGAATTTTTTGACGATGTGACTCTGAAGATGGACGAGGGAGATCCAGTAGATGTAGTGTACCTGGACTTTCAGAAAGCTTTTGATAAAGTCCCACATAGGAGGTTAGTGAGCAAAATTAGGGCGCATGGTATTGGGGACAAACTACTAACATGGATTGAAAGTTGGTTGGCTGATAGGAAACAAAGAGTAGTGATAAACGGCTCCATTTCGGAATGGCAGGCAGTGACAAGTGGGGTACCGCAGGGATCAGTGCTGGGACTGCAGCTTTTTACAATATATGTTAATGATATAGAAGATGGTATTAGTAATAACATTAGCAAATTTGCTGATGATACAAAGCTGGGTGGCAGGGTGAAATGTGAGGAGGATGTTAGGAGATTACAGGTTAGGTGAGTGGTCAGATGCATGGCAGATGCAGTTTAATGTGGATAAATGTATGGTTATCCACTTTGGTGGCAAGAACAGGAAGGCAGATTACTACCTAAATGGAATCAATTTAGGTAAAGGGGTAGTACAAAGAGATCTGGGTGTTCTTATACACCAGTCAATGAGGTTAAGCATGCAGGTACAGCAGTTAGTGAAGAAGGCTAATAGCATGCTGGCCTTCATAACAAGAGGGATTGAGTATAGACGCAAGGAGGTTCTTCTGCAGCTGTACAGGGCCCTGGTGAGACCACACTTGCACTACTGTGTGCAGTTCTGGTCTCCAAATTTGAGGAAAGACATTCTGGCTATTGAGGGAATGCAGCATAGGTTCATGGGATCAATTCCTGGAATGGCAGGCCTACCTTACACTGAAAGACTGGAGCGACTAGGCTTGTATACCCTTGAGTTTAGAAGACTGAGGGTGGATCTGATTGAGACATATAAGATTATTAAAGGATTGGACACTCTGGTGGCAGGAAACATGTTTAGAGGGCAGTGGAGGCCCAGTCTCTGGATTCATTTAAGAAAGAGTTGGATAGAGCTCTCAATGATAGTGGAATCAAGGGTTATGGAGATAAGGCAAGAACAGGATACTGATTAAGGATGATCAGCCATGATCATATTGAATGGTGGTGCAGGCTCGAAGGGCAGAATGGCCTACTTCTGCACCTATTGCTTCAAGGAATGAGGTAAAGTCAGGATGGAGAAACTGACGTTGTTCTGCAGAGCAAAGGAGATTGAGGCGAGATTTGATGAAGGTGTCTAAGTTTATGATAACTTTAGAAAGATAGATAAAGAGCAGCTGTTCCCATCAGCTGATAGAAAAAAGTATTGGGGACACAGATTTAATATATTGGGCAAGAGTTACTGGGAGATGTAAGGAAGGGATTTTATGTTACTTTCATTTTACTCAATACTTACTCGATAATATCCAGTGTTCAATGAAGAAAGAATAAAGTGGCACACTCAGATCTTGGTATGTTATTTTGTTTGAATTTTCAATCTGCAATTTGTCGTCTAACATGCTGTAAAATAAGTTTACAAAAGCCATCTCAGTGATTTGGGACAAACATTCAGAAAAGACTGTTATTTGGATGTTTGCTGTGTGTAAATCCTCCCCTCCTCTCTCCCCGTAAAAGGAGTTTCTAAACTCCATCCCTGTTAGCCCAGGAGAGACATTCACAACATTCCCAATCCCGGCCCAGGAAAACCGCACATGCGCCCTTTGCCCTCTAGAAAGCTGACGTCTGTGAGCTGGGGCCTGTCGCTGAGGGGAAGCCTAGATTCGCCCTGTTTTGTGAAACGGGTACAAAGAGCTTCCTTCTACGGGAGTCTGAAGATCCACAAAGTGTTTCCGAAGCCTCTCCGTATAACCGGCCGGTCAATCGCTTCCTCGGCTTTGCCTCAATCTTACCTTTTGCGGAGCCGAAAAAATACCAACCGATCCTCAGGAACGCTCCCACTGCGCATGCTCCGGACGGTCGGTCGGCGGGAAGAGTCTGCACATGCGCAGGGACTGTCAGTAGCGCTGAGAATTCTGGGTAGGATCAAGGCCGTTCAGAGCTGAAAATGTGTTGCTGGAAAAGCGCAGCAGGTCAGGCAGCATCCAGGGAACAGGAGAATCGACGTTTCGGGCATAAGCCCTTCTTCAGGAATGAAGAAAGTGTGTCCAGCAGGCTAAGATAAAAGGTAGGGAGGAGGGACTTGGGGGAGGGGCGTCGG
>NW_025195163.1:1190-4334 GCF_004010195.1 Chiloscyllium plagiosum | reverse complement strand
ATAAATGATTCAATATTGCTAAATAGATTTGCTCTAATGTTGACTAGATATTTCTTAATCTGTCAGCTCAGAATGCAAAATCTGGCATGATGATATGGAAAGACATTAGGCATTCAGTGAACATTGATCAGAAATGGTTTGTCATTCAAAATTCTCAGATCTTCAAGATTTCTATACTTGGTTTCTCTACTTTTCTTCTGGAGAAATATAACATATATTAAGAACAAATTCTGCATTGTAGTTAATTCATGCAATTTTTCACATCATCAATATTTAGACATTTGAGTCAGAATTATAAAGAAAATAAGTCAATAAGGAAGGTTTATCTTCACAGAAGCATACAGTCAACAGCATTTTTCAACGTATTTCTTTCAAGATTGTCTCTGAATAAACACATAAATACGTTTAATCTGTTGACAATGTAATGAGCCACAATTACATTTTTATCATAAATTTTGGAT
Source organism: Chiloscyllium plagiosum (assembly GCF_004010195.1). NCBI lineage: Eukaryota > Metazoa > Chordata > Chondrichthyes > Orectolobiformes > Hemiscylliidae > Chiloscyllium > Chiloscyllium plagiosum. The sequence goes on along the minus strand of NW_025195163.1, from coordinate 3,873 downwards.
TGGAAATCTATCAGAAAAAAATCCTATATTCAGGACTTGCTTCATCTCGATACATGTTACGCGTAGTATCCTCAGTCATAAGAAATAAGGTGTCATCATGGGTCTGGGAAAAATGTAGTGTGTAAAATATAATAAGGTTTCTCTAACATATCTTTGGATCTGGTGAGACTATGATGTTTGCTGTGATTATTCATCCTGAGAACGATAAGGCACTTATAAAGTGTTTTTCACCGAGCACTTAATTAGGTGGTCTTGAAGACCATTACGATTACTTTGATTTCAATAATGTTGAGCGGATGTCCATGATCTGGGAAATGTTTCACAACATTTTACAAACAATCTGGATTCTAAGCATTCAATGGGTTTCGTGCAAATACCCTTCACTTGTCGTCATTTTCAAGTGAGGTGTATAATGCTCAGGCACTGGCTGGAAGTCAAGGTGCCAGGAAGTCTGCTTCAAACTCTTCAAAACACAACTCTCAGGCTGGTTGTAACTGGACTCCCGAACCTTTGTGACCTCTTTGACCGGGCCTTCCACTGTTTGCTGGAGCTGATTATTTTGTCTAATGTTTGCTTTGGTTTGGTCTTTTTAGCTCCGATTTCTCCAGCTGTAGGAATATTTAGAATGTTCAATTATGGGCGACAGGTCACTTGACCTTAGTGGACAGGTAAATATGGTTCACTTATTGTTTTAATAACGAATTGAGAATGAATCTTTGCATTTTAGCAAATAAAAGTTTCAGTTTTTTCAGTGGTTTACAATGACATTGATTAGGTACTCATTAAGAGTGATCAACTGACAATTATAAGCTATTTGCAGGATTATTGAATTGAAAAAGGAGGCAGACGTGCAGAGATTTTTTTGGAAGGCATTGCTTTTTCATTCAAATATCTCGGATGTTCAAGAGGTTTATGTAGCTGTTCATTGGTTCTCTTGGCCAGATACTAATTTATAATTCATATCGCTTTTATTGTGCCGGGAATTTTGAGATTTGTCTCAAAGTTAAGAAGAAAACGAGGAGCAATTAATATGAGAACTTGAGTGAATAGAAAGCACAGTAAATTTAAATTACCAAGTGAGAAACAAAGCTCACTCGCTTCAATAATTTCAGTCCAAGACAAGATCTGAAGCAATCAGTATGTTTATTAGACGCTTGCAAGCGTGGTGACTGAATAAGGCACACAGAGTTTAGCAAATGCATATCTTATATAGGACTCACTACTTCAAACCCGGTGCACATTACTATTGTTTCTCTCTTGCCTTATCCGGCCTTGTGCATAACAAAGTACAAGTTTTACTTGGCCATTTCACCACATCCTGCTATGGTCCATTGTTAGGTATATCCTCCATCACTACTATCTAAATCCCCACTTGTGACATTGCCTCCATTTCCCCAACCATACTGATCCTTATGACCTTTTAATTTTGGGTTTGTTTTTGTGTTTTTGCAAAAGTGGGAAACAGATGCTTATAACTGCTGCTTGTACAAGAATATTTGGCTTAACCTACATCCTCACAGCACCTTATCTCGTTGTCTGTACCATCTACCATTGTTTGCAGGCACATTTCATTCTTGTATGCACATTTTAGCTAATACAAAAACAATTATATATTTCCTTCGCATAGTTTTCATTCTTGTTGACTCAGCTCTTGGTTGAAACAATTATACACTGGTGTGAGTGCATTTACCTTAAGTAATTATAATTGCAGAAGTAACACTTTACCTACGTGGGTCCAGGCCTGCTTCTTTAGCCACTTCATTGGCTAATCTATTTCCCCTAACTTCTGGTTCATTTCCTTTCTGATGACCATTTACATGCACTACCACTATTTCTTGGGGGAGTAATAGGGACTCCAAGACCCGTTTAATCAACTCCTCATGTGCTAATTCCTTCCCCCGGCTATTGATCAGTCCTCTTTCCTGCCATATCTTTCCAACAGTGTGCACAACACCAAATGCATATTTAGAGTCACTGTATGCTGCTCCCTCTTTATTTTCTAACGCCCTAAGGGCTCTTTCCAATGCAAACAGTTCGCAGGTCTGAGCTGACCACTCATTTGGAAACCTTCCTGCCTCCACCCCACGACCTTTTGTCCCCTCTACGACTGCATACCCATTATGTCTTTTCCCTTCACTCATCCGGGATGATCCGTCTATAAAAAGTCAGGCTCCTGCATGAAGTGGAACGTCTCTCAGGTCCATGCAGACCTTAGTTTGGTATTTAATAATGTCAAGGCAGTTGTGTTCTGGATTCTGAGGAGAGTCTCCTTCCCCTTTCCAAAGAAAGGCAGCTGGATTTAAACAATTGTCCGTGACCAACACTAGATCATCCTTTTCTATTAATATTACCTCATATTTCAGAACCCGCGAGTCTGGCAACCATCGCCCAGCTTTTGGTTTAGGATCGTTCTCACTTGTGTGGGGTGCTTACTATTAGGGCTCCCCCAAAATGTAAGCTTTCTGCTTTCCTCCACCAACAGTGCAGTGGCAGCCACGGCCTGCACACACTCACGCCACCCCCGGGATACTGGATCCAATAGCTTCGAAAGATATGCTACTGGCTGTTTCATCCCTCCCCACCTCTGGGTTAATACTTCCAAAGCCGCTACGGTAGCAAAGAGGTGGAAAGGTTTATCTAGAGAAGGTAAGGCTAACATGGGGGCATGGATCAGATCTGTTTT
>NW_025195163.1:0-1123 GCF_004010195.1 Chiloscyllium plagiosum | reverse complement strand
CTCTAACCATTCCGGGCTGATCTTTCGCTTTCCCTCACTAACTAAATGTCCCAAGTATTGCACTTCCCGCTCCACATATTGTAGTTTGTTTTTAGATACTAGTAGTCCCTGCTGACCCAGGAAATTCAATTTTTTTGTGTGGCTTCTACTACTCTTTCTCTTCTCTTTCCTGTTAAGAGGTCGTCTACATACTGCAACAAGGTAGTTCCCTTGGGGCTGCTAAATTTCTCCAATATTTGTTCTAACATCTGTCCAAATAAATTCGGGGATTGCCCAAACCCCTGGGGGAGCACGGTCCACTGGTATTCCTGTTTCTGTCCTGTCTTGGGATCTTCCCATTCCCTACTCTCCTCCCCCAAGGGACAAGCCCAAAAGGCATCTTTTAAATCTATCACACTAAACCATTTGTGGTCATGAGGGATCTTATTGAATAACGTATAGGGATTTGGCACCACTGGGTGCCTGACCTGTTCTACTCGATTCAATATTCTCAAATCCTACACCAGTCGATAAGTTCCATCGAATTTTCACACTGGTAGAATTAGGATATTATAAGGAGACATACATGGCTCCAACAGTCTATCTCTAGCCCCTCAATTACTGGCTGCAGTCTTCGTTTGCCTTCTATGGAAATGGGATATTGTCGCTCATAAACAACGTCCCCTTTCCTTTTTAAACTTATTTATAGGGGACGGATCTGTATTTTTCACGATTGCCTTCTCTCGCCCATATAATAGAGTCTATCTCTCTCTCCACAATTTCTGTCAACATTGCCATTTGTACAACCAGTTCTTTTTCCTGAATTCAAATCTCCAGTCCTAAGAGGATAATGAAATCACTCCCTAGTAAGTTACTTCCTATATCAGGGATATACAACAGTTCCCCTGTGACTGTATCCTTTGGACCTTCTATCATCATAGGTTCAAATACTGGAACAGTAAATCCTTCCCTCTTTACCCCGAAAACAGTGTTGACATTCCTTTCTTTGGTTTAAAATTCAGCGATGATGGTGCTGCCCCCCGTATCTACTAGGAAGACTGCCTCTTCCCCACAGGGTCCCACCTTCAAGTTGATCAAGAGTTCCTGATGGCTCCCCGGGGGCAGGAATCCCTGACACCCCTAT
>NW_025195162.1:0-4334 GCF_004010195.1 Chiloscyllium plagiosum | reverse complement strand
AGATCAAGGAAACTCGCTGGACAATTTGGGTTGTAATATTTTGTGACTTTACATACGTTAGGGCGAACTGTGAGAAGTGTAAAATATGGGACAATGAAAAGTCTGAAATGTCGACAAAGTAAGTTGTATACGTTTCTGGAAGAGTACATTTCCAGTCGTACCAGACATGGAATTGTCCGGAATCTGGTTCTAGTAAATGAGGCAGGCCATGTGGAGAACAGCAGAATGGCGGAGCATTTGGAAAATAGTAATCAGAATACGGCAAATACTGAAACTTGTTTGGAAGTGGGTCGAAATCAGGCTGGATCCTCGGCTGGATCCGCGGCTGGATCTTAGGCATCTAAACTTTGAACGTGACGAAGCTGATTAGTAATGCATTATGGTTGATAAATCATTGGATGAGAATGGGAGAATTTCAAAAGAAAGATGAATATGGTGGAAACTAAATATGTGCATATGAGTAATAATTGTAGTCGACGTAATGATAGAGTGAATAAATCACGATATCGATGGGAATACAAGGAAGAAAAAGGAGGCATATTATACATTCTGCAATATTAATTGTACTAGAAATTTGGAAGAGATTCGGAAATGGTGGAGGGAGGCTAAGGCTGGAACAACGTGAAAATGAGCTCTGCAGATGCTGGAGAACAGGGTCGAGAGTCTGGTCCTGGCAAAGCACAAAAGGAGCATTCTCTGAAGTTAACCAATAAAGCTTAAACAGTTGTTAAGAAGTCGTTTTGGATCCTTGGATTTATCTGTGAGGTAAAATGCTGAAAAGGAAGAAGTGCTGCTACGCCTCTAAAAAAACATTTGTCGGAACCAGGTCTCTGGCTCAGTTCCTGGTACCTTACTGAACGAAGAATATCATAAACCTAGACAGAGGACAAGGGATATTTCCTACAATTATTCCAGAAATGAAAATTTCCTTTGGGAAGGAAGGTTAGAAATGTTTATTCTGCTTGGAGCAGAGAAATTAAAAGATGACCTTATTGGACAGCTCAATATTACAGACAATATCTACAGTGCAACGAAGGACATTCTATTTCCACAAAATGGTGCATTAGAAACAAAGGAGTAAAAGTATCAATATTGTTAACAAGAGAACCAGAAGTGAGGTGAAGAGATTCTTCTTTACTCATACAGTTATTCGAATTTGGAGTGTGCTATCCAGGAAAGTGTAAGACAGATTCCATATGACGTTTCAAAAGAGATTTGGATAGACGTTTGAAAGTGACGACGTCAGAGGCTCCGAAAATCGACCAGGAGAATAGGCTTCGCTGATTCGCTCTTTCGTGAGCTACTTTATACACATTGTGTTTCATAGCCTTCTCTTGATCTGCGAAGTTTTATGATTGTATGTTGCTTTAATTTTTATTGTGGTGCATATTTAACCATACTCTCAACATTTTTCAATTGTAAAGGATGAAAAACATGTCTTCTTTTGTATTATATTTGCACGTGGAACTGGCATGAATTTATTTGGCGTTTGCATGAAATGACGATTTTTTCGACTCTCTCCATATGACATGTAGCAACTGTTCTAGCCCATCGCCTAACCGTTTCGATTACCTGAGATGCTCTATTTCTTACTGCAGAACTTTTGACAGACAATTGATTATTTTTCTGAAGTTAAGCAGGACTTGCAATAAAACAACTTGCACAGAATCGTTCAGAATTATTGATAGAAGCACAAAAAACAATAAGATTAGTTTCAGTGGTGAAAATGTCCGAACAAATATTTTGTAAAGGAGCTGAGGAGACCGTTTCCCATTCTATTTTGAAATATTAATATCATGACGCCTTATTTAAATCTGAGAGGCCACTCACAGATCGAGGTTTTCCGTCACATTCCATCACATTTGAACGTTTCAGATCCTTCTGCGGAGTCAACAAGAAACTGAATTTGCTTGACTATTGGCTTTGCTACCTTGAATTTGCTGAGTTTGCACCCACTGCATGCTATTTCAAGAGATTGATTAGGCACAGAGTCGCTCTGCAGGATATGAAACATGACTAGCATTTCTCTCTTCTCAATTTGTCCTGTTTAAATCCAGCAGTGATCGTGGTGAAAGGACACACCAGCACCTTGTTCTGGGAGATTGTGTATATGAAGACATTGTTGCAGGAACTGAGCAACTGAAGCATATTAACCATCTCTTGAATGATTAACCGTGGGTCATTAAAATCCAGGCCAGATAAGTAGCCTTCACCTGTAATTCGCTCGTGGAGAAAATGCCCGAGATAGCTTGCCCACAAGAGGAGGAAGCTGATGGAGATTGTGAAGAGCAAGACTATGGACTTCTTGCGATTGGCCATCTCCATATCACCACGATTGTCGGCACCCGGAGCCTCCTGCGTGCTCTGCTGGCTGCTAAGATGTGCCTTACGGTCAAGTTGTTCAGAAGCAGGATAAGCAAGAATGGTAGAAAAGGTGTTAAGGTGTGGTCCAAGTATAGACTTGCCAGATTGGCCAAGTATAGAAGATCACTCGAACGTCACAAATACAAGCCCACTCCATTCACAGTGTACAAAGGTTGATAGAAGAAGTAGAAAGGGATGTTCTTGAAACAGCTCAAGGCATAGACTACTCCAATCACCAACGATGCAGTTTTCTCCTTGCAGTGTCTGGCTTTCAATCTCTGGCAACAAATGGCTACAAAGCGGTCGAAGGTGAAGGTCACGTTCAACCAGACTGAAACATCCCGGCTGCAACAGACCAGCACTGCACCGAGTCTGCAAGCAAGCGTGGTGGACAGTTAAATCTCCCGAAAGTAAATGCGTCCAATCCGGTTCAGTACAACAGCGGTAATGATGACAATGAAGTCACTCACTGCTATTACCACCAAGTAATAGGTGATGCACCGGGAAAGTCCACACCGTCCTCGGGAGAGGATTGCAATTGCTATCAAGTTTGCTGTGAGAGGTATAGACAGAGATATGTTATGATGCCTATGCCACCAGCTTTTGAATCATCTCATGTATTGCTCAAGTTTACCCTTGAAGATTCTGGCTTTGTCAAATCCGTTGATAAATGTTCAACATCCAGTGCTGGATTAATTACTTTTCAGCACATGGAGTCAACGCAAACTACCCCTTCATAAATTCAACGCCCCCCACCCCACCTTTGACAGTGTACCAATACTCACGTCTAGCTATCAAAATAAGCATCTGCAAAATGCAAAATATTTGCTGCGACGTTTGGATGCATACCATGTCCCATCCATCCAGCAACACTATGTTTGCTGATGTAAAATTTGTCTACATCCAACAGCATTTCGATGGAACTTTCCAACTTTCCAACTAATACATATCCTCGTCACTTCAATCGGTTTCATATATTGTTACGAACTGAGGTTACAGCTGATCGCTAAATCTGCCATTTCTTGAATTCCTGATATATGTCCAAAAGTGGTGATGATGTCTTCCACTGCCCATACCATATATTGTGCGATTTCATGTCTCAATGACGCCATCGTTCCATCTTATTTCCAATTATCCGTGTAATGTTATGAAATATTTAAGCTTTGTGCACTGTGTTCTATTTTATCCTTATGTCTCTCATTGTGACCTTCATTTGTTTTAGGTCTCATGAAAGACCCCTTCGTATTTAAGGCAATTCTCTATGGATCAAGTCAAACCCGACGATTTCAAACAGAAATCAAAGATTAGCAACCATCACTCATGATGACAGCGTCAACCACATCGAACACAAGTAAAATAGGCTGACCCATTACAAAACCCATACGGAAAATACTCCATTGGTAACATTTTGAATGCATAATCCATTTTTCTAAAATTGCATTTCCACTCAATTCCTCAACCCTTTCTGAAATTCAATGGTTGAACATCAAATACTGCAATGACTACGTGCCATGAATGAATAAAGGAAGTCCCTAAATCTCATTAAAAATCTCCATTGTGAACGTACTAGATTGCAATATTTGCATCGGTCCAGTAATCAAAATGTAGATTGCTATGGAAATAAACTAAATTATATTTGATCTCGCAACCATCAAGTGGAATTACTGTAATAAAATAAATGCGCAACCCTGTCGTAATCCGTGTTTCTGCATTACGACGGGATTCTTTTGTGCAACACTAAAAACGAAAACGCAATGCTCTGAAAATAGTGGATTAATATTAACAGAACCCCTGTAATTTTAATTTCTATTTCAACCTTAAACTGTATCATATCATAGAATGCAACCATATAAATTACCACGTGCTCACATTAACAAACAATTGAAAAATTTTCAATACATATAAGAACATGAGCTTGATCATCAATAGAAGACCCAACACTTTCGTAATTAAAAAAAAAACAAAGTTTT
>NW_025195161.1:0-4334 GCF_004010195.1 Chiloscyllium plagiosum | reverse complement strand
TGGAGGATTTGAGCTATAGGGAGAAGTTGAATACTCTCGGGTTGTTTTCCCTGGAGCATCAGAGACTGAGGAATGACTTTATACAGATTTATAAAATCATGAGGGTTATGGACAGGATAAATAGACAAGCTCTTTTCCCTGGGGTGGGGGAATTAGAGGGCAGAGGTTTCAGGTGAGAGGGGAAAGATATAAAAGAGACCTAAGGGACAACATTTTCACACACAGCGTGGTGTGTGTGTGTGGAATGGGCTGCCAGAGGTCGTAGTGGAGACTAGTACATACAATTGCAACATTTAAAAAGCATCTGGATGGGTATATGAATAGGAAGGGTTTGGAGGGATATGGGTTGGATGCTGGCAGTGTGCAGATAACCACACTGAGATACTTGGGTTGTTCAAGCCTCAGTCACAACAAAAGCTTCCCTGCCTAGAGATACTTCCACTTACTTTCATGCCAAGCTGTCATATTAACAGTATGGCACATTGTCTCTCTGGTGTCAACATCAAGTAATTGAGCAGCTATAGGGAACTCTACAATGGAAAGAACAGCCAGTTACAAGTTCCACTCTGATGCCAATGAAAGAGGTAGAAAGAGTGATATGGCCTGCAGTCAGAGTATAGAAAGTTTGGAAGGAAACTAGCAAGCAAGACCTCTAAAGGTAGTCAATGCAAATACTACAGACAACTGAATGCTGAGCTCAAGTAAGTAAATACTTATGGTATAGGAAAGAGGGATTTAGATTACGGAGATATTGGGGCTAGTTCTAAAGGAGACAGGACTAGGTCAGGGCTAATGGTTGCACCCAAAAAGAGCAGGGACAATTTCCTTGAGAGGATTGCCTTTTAGGGGGAGTTTAACTTGGCAAAAGGTAACTTGGTTTGGGAACCAGGAAGTAATATTAGTTGCATACAGAATTGGGAGAGATATTAGCACTGGAGTAGGAAATGGCAAGGTGGGGCCAGAGTAAGAGGGGATGCAATAAAATTGGAAATAGGGTTATTGATAATGTATATGATTATGCAATGTGGTATATATGGTTGGTGAACAGCAGTCCTTGATAGCCATGAGGGAATATGATACCGAACTGGCTCAAAGAGGGCAGGATTGAAACACGTGGTGTTGAGGGAAAAAAGTGTAAAGATAATAGTATTTCAATGCTGGAGAGAGGAAATATTCCAGAAGGGTCAAGGGCGGAATCAATTCAGCTAGATCTAAAAATGAACAGAGATGCAATCATATTACTTGGTGTAGTCAAAAGGCCATGCAAAATTGGAAGATATGCACAGGTACCAATTTGCAAGAATATCATAGAGAACTGCATGAATTATAGACCAGCTGTTATGGATAACTTTGATTATCCCAACATAGATTGTGACATCAAACGTGGAAAGGGAAGAAATAGCGAAGTGATGCTAAAGTATGTTTATGCAAACTTTCTACACAGTATGCGTTCAGTCAAATTGAACTAAGTTCTTGGGAATGAAGCAGTGAATCAAGTGTCATAGTGGAACATTTGATGGACAGTGATCCTTGTCTCAAAGTTTGGTAATGGAAAGGGCCAATTAGCAATGTAGAGTGAGATTTAATTGGGAGAGGGCAAACTTCAATGGGGTGAGGATATTCCGGCCAAGATAAACCAGAATCAATGACTGGCAGGCAAACTGTAAAGAAATAATCAGCTACCCTTAAAGAGGAAGCAGTTAAGACATTCTACATTGAGAATGGTATGATGAGATGTGATGCAAACTATGATGTCGAGTGAGGTCAACAGTCATCTGCAAAAGACTATGAAGAAAGGATGAAGAGTCTATAGAAGTGAGATATACTTAGAGAACAATATTATATACAGCTGTGTATAAGACAGTGTTTTAAGAAACCTACCAGAGTCAGATAGTAGTCATTCATATGTTCAGGAAACATTGCAAGGCACGTAATACCAGAGGAGAGAAGGATAGCCATTTCTCCAATGTGCAGTATAGAGCCCTCAATCACAAGCCTTGTTGGCTCCACAAAGCAGGGGTAAATTCAAGGTGACAAACAAATACAGAGATCCTTACATGCAAAAGGCAATAGAGGGCAAGAAGAAGAAGAAGCAGCTCATTATGATGCATAAAACAGAGATTAGTTGGATAATAAATATAAGGATTAAATCAATTAAGCACAGAATGAAGATATAAACTGGCCCCTGCACATCAAACTACTCCAATTAACTGGCCACACAAATACGGTTTGTGCACCCTCAACATTCAAGTTAGCCCCCCCTTTCAGCAATTGCAATAAAGTGAGCATCAAACTTTTGCTCCACAAATGCATATTTTACTTGTCTTCTAACTAGACACAACTGAACAAAAATGATACAAGCTGTGTTGTGAAATAAATTCAAATGAGTTTAACGTATGTTCTCACGGAGGAGAGGGGCCAGCAAGAGGTCATTGTCCACATTGGAACCAACGACATAGGAAGGGAAAAGGTTGAGATTACAGAGAGTTAGGCAGGAATTTTAAAAGGAGGTCTTCAAGAGTAGTAATATCTGGAATACTCCCGGTGCTACGAGCTAGTGAGGGCAGGAATAGGAGGATAGAGCAGATGAATGCATGGCTGAGGAGCTGATGTATGGGAGAAGGATTCACATTTTTGGATCATTGGAATCTCTTTTGGGGTAGAAGTGACCTGTACAAGGAGGACGGATTGCATCTAAATTAGAAGGGGACTAATATACTGGCAGGGAGATTTGCTAGAGCTGCTCAGGAGGATTGAAACTATTAAGGGTGTGGGGGTGGGACCCAGGGAGATAGTGAGGAACGAGATCATTCTGAGACTGGTACAGTTGAGAACAGAAGCGAATAAAAGTCAGGACAGGCAGGGACAAGGTAGGACTAATAAATTAAACAGCATTTATTTCAATGCAAGGGGTCTAACAGGGAGGTTAGGGCATGGTTAGGAACATGGGACTGGGATATCATAGCAATTACAGAAACATGGCTCAGGGATGGGCAGGGCTGGCAGCTTAAATGTTCCAGGATACAAATGCTACAGGAAGGATAGAAAGGGAGGCAAGAGAAGAGAGGGAGTGGCGTTTTTGATAAGGGATAGTGTTATAGCTGTACTGAGGGAGGATATTCCTGGAAACACATCCAGGGAAGTTATTTGGATGGAATTGAGAAATAAGAAAGGGATGATCACCTTATTGGGATTATATTGTAGACCCCCACATAGTCAGAGAGAAATTGAAAAACAAACTTGTAAGGAGATCTCAGTTAAGAATAATGTGGTGGTTATGGTCGGGGATTTTAACTTTCCAAACATAGACTGGGACTGCCATAGTGTTAAAGATTTAGATGGAGAGGAATTTGTTAAGTGTGTACAAGACAATTTTCTGATTCAGTATGTGGATGTACCTATTAGAGAAGGTGCAAAACTTGACCTACTCTTGGGGAATAAGGCAGGGCAGGTAGTGGGGGAGCACTTTGGGGCCAGCGACCATAATTCTATTAGATTTAAAATAATGATGAAAAAGGATAGACCAGATCTAAAAGTTGAAGTTCTAAATTGGAGAAAGGCCAATTTTGGCAGTGTGAGGCAAGAACTTTCGAAAGCTGTTTGGGGGCAGATGTTCGCAGGTAAAGGGATGGCTGGAAAATGGGAAGTCTTCAGAAATGAGATAACAAGAATCCAGAGAAAGCATATTCCTGTTTGGTTGAAAGGAAAGGCTGGTAGGTATAGGGAATGCTGGATGATGAAAGAAATGGAGAGTTTGGTTAAGAAAAAGAAGGAAGCATGTGTCAGGTATAGACAGGAAACATTGAGTGAATCCTTAGAAGAGTATAAAGGAAGTAGGAGTATACTTAAGAGGAAAATCAGGAGGGCAAAAAGGGGACATGAGATAGCTTTGGCAAATAGAAGTAAGGAGAATCCAAAGGGTTTTTACAAATAAATTAAAGACAAAAGGGTAACTGGAGAGAGAATAGGGCACCTCAAAGATCAGCAAGGCAGTCTTTGTGTGGAGCCGCAGTAAATGGGGGAAATACTAAATGAGTATTTTGTATCAGTATTTACTGTGGAAAAGGACATGGAAGATATAGAATGTAGGGAAATAGACGGTGACATCTTGAAAAATGTCCATATTACAGAGGAGGAAGTGCTAGATATCTTGAAACGCAAAAAAGGTGGATAAATCCCCAGGACCTGATCAAGTGTACCCGAGAACTCTGTGGGAAGCCAGAGAAGTGTTTGCTGGGCCTCTTGCTGAGATATTTGCTTCATCGATAGTCACAGGTGAGGTGCCAGAAGGCTGGAGGTTAGCTAACATGGTGCTACTGTTTAAGAAGGGTGGT
>NW_025195160.1:0-4334 GCF_004010195.1 Chiloscyllium plagiosum | reverse complement strand
CTTTGACACACTTGTAACTTGTTCTACGCCTGCCGACTGAATGATTGTCTCTCTACTGATAGTGTGTTCTGTAACATGGCGTGGCAAGGGACCCCTTTCAATTCCAGCCTCCAGCGACTGTGTGGGAGTTGCATGATCTCCCTGTGTCTCAGTGTGGTTTCTACCTAGTGCTCTGGTTTCTTCATACCGTCCAAAAGATGCAAAAGACAGGTGGATTGGCCATGCTAAATAGCACATCATGTTAATGGGTGTGTAGATTAGCTGAGGTAGGCATGGGAAATGCTGGGCAGCAGGTTGGGAAATGGATCTGTGTGGGATGCTCTTTGGAGGGTCAGTGTGAACTGTTGAGCCGAATGTCCTGTTCCACAGGGTATTGATTGCATTCTATGGAAAACATGAGGAAGTGTTATTGATTCAGACAGTCTTCGAACATTGAGTTAAATGTTGTTTGACTTGGTCCTGCTATTGGATTTTTTTGAAACTTTTGGCAATAATGTCCAGATTGTCGTGCTGAAAACCACTGTGCACATTCGGGAAAACCAGAGGCTTTCGGTGACCCACTTTGGATGAGTCATAGTGATTGTTATTGAAGCATTTGGGTCTGAAACGTGACCAATAAATGAAACGGATCAGAGAATTGCCTGGAATGGAGGAGCAGAATTAAATAGGCCGCTCATGCAAGTTATTCATTTACATCTGTTTGTGACAAGCCAATTCTACATCTCTTCTAGTGGGGAGTGAGCATCCTCATTCAGTTGCAGGTCAACAAGACCATGGAGGCTCACCGGCCTCGAGACTTTGGTTGTAACAATCCCGAGCAGTCGGTGCCCTCGGTTGTTGAAAATGGATGTTCTCCTCCCACTGCTGAGTAACAGGCTCACATTGCTATGTAGCCTCCTCCTACTGCATTGCAATGGAATTGATCAACTGAATTGCTTCTTCTCCTTACAGCTTCTATTGAGTGAAAGTTTTTCATTTTTTTCCGCAAAACATCATCAAAACTTGAAGGATGTATTTGATCGCTTTTACCTGTAATTAAGCAAGCAACCTGAGTGTCTATGCATGAGAAATATTTGGGAAACTGAACGGCCTCCTCCTGTTGCTGTGTAACAGACTAGATCGGCTGAAAAGCTTCCTCCTGCCCTTCTGAAACAGGCTGAAGAAACCAAATGGCATCCTTCTTATTGTGTGTAAGAGACTCGAGAGGTTGAATATCTTCTTCCTGTTCCCCATACTCGGCTCAAGAGGTTGAGTTGGGAGGCTGTGTTCCTGTTCACATTTTTGGTAGGCTAAATGATTTCCTGTTCCAATATAACATGTCTGAGAGGCTGAATGCCCTCCTGCAATTCCTATGTCACAGGCACGAGAGGCTGAATGACCTTCTCATGTGCCCACCTAATAGACTCGACAGGCTGAATGACCTCTTCCTTTTCCCATTAACAGGCTTAAAGCAACACACCTTTTCTCGTGTAACACTCTCAATGCGCTGAACAGCCTCCTCTTATTCTTGTGTAACGGACTCAAAATGCTAAATTTAACAGGGTCGACACATATAAATGACACATCAACCCCCACATTATGAATAACCCTTAAATTGTATCTGATGATGCTCCCTTCCCTCTCGGTTACAAAAAAAGTGCAAATAAAACAACATGCTCCAGTGTTTGGTTACTCCTGGTCAAGTCAGCATAAGGAGAGAGGACGTGTTGGGTATTCCAAAAGGCATTAAGATTTGGCCCCAGGTCTCGATGTTATCTGTGCCAGGTTAATGAGAGGAAATAGCTGGGGCCTTAACAGATATTTTTGCAGCCTCCTTGAACGTGGGTGAGGTCCCGGAGGACTGCAGAATTGCTAATGACCCTATGACCCTTATTTACGAAGGGTCATAGGGATAGTCCAGGTAATTATAGACCAGTCAGCCTGACGTCACTGAGAGGGAAAATGCTGGACAACATACTGAGGGATAGGATCTGTTCCCATTTGGAAGAAAATGGGCTTTTAAGTGATGGACAACATGGTTTTGTGCAGAGAAGGTCACGACTTACCAACGTAATAGAATTCTTTGAGGAAGTGACAAAAGATTATTGATAAGAGAAGAGCTGTAGTTGTCATGTGCAAGAACTTCAGGAAGGTGTTTTATAATATTCACACACTGGAAACAGTGAAGTCACATGGGATTCAGGGTGTCCTAGCTGGATGGATGAAGAACTGGCTGGGCAACTGGATACACGGAGTAGTAGTGGATAGAAGTTTCTCAAGATGGCAAACTGTGACCAGTGGTGTTCTGCAGGGATCTGTGGTGGGACTACTGTTGCTTGTGCTATGCGTGAATGATCTGCGGGAATGTATAGATGATCAGATTAGCAAGTTTACAGATGACAGCAAGATTGGTGGAGGAACAGATACTGAAGGGGGCTGTCAGAGAATACAGCAGAATGTAAATAGATTGGAGATATGGGCGGAGAAATGGCAGATGGAGTTCATTCTTGGCAAATGCGAGGTGATGTATTTTGGAAGATCCAAATGAAAAGTGAACTATGCAGTAAACGGAAAAGGATGTGGATGCATTGGAGAGGATGCAAAGGAGTTTTACCATGATGTTGCCCGGTATGGAAGGCGCTGGCTATGAAGAGACGTTGAGTAGATTAGGATTATTTTCATTAGAAAGACGAAGGTTAAGGCATCCTTATTGAGGTTGACAAAATGATGAGAGGTACAGACAGGGTGGACAGCAGGAAACTTTTTTTACTAGAGTAGGCGACTCATTTACTCGGGGTCACGAATTGAAATTGAGAGTGTAAAGGTTTTGCGGAGAAATACATGGAAAATTCTTGATGCAGAGGTTGATGGGTGCCTGGAACGCATTGCCAGTGGAGGTGGTAGAGGCGGGCATGATAGCGTTATTTAACATGTATCGAGACAGATACATAATAAACATGGAACAGAGGGACACAGACCCTTAGAAAGTGGGTGACAGGGTTAGATAGAAGATCTGGATCAGCACAGGCTTGGACGTCCAAAGAGCCTGTTCCTGTACTGGAATTTCCTTTATTCTTTCTTCTTTGCATCCCCTCAGTGAGATCTCGTGCAACTGCAGTCACTTTTTGTTTTAATGTTTTCAGTGATTCCCTTTACCAAATGAGCCAACTTTAAGCCTTGACCTCTTGCGTGCGTTCGTCTGGAATGAATGGCCTCCTCCAGTCCAACTGTAACAGTCACATGAAGATAGAGTTACTTCATTCAGTTCCTGAGCAGCAATCTTCATGATGTCTCAACAACATTCAAGGATTTGGTAACAGGACACTTAATCTTAGGAGCAGCATTACACAAAGTCAGTGCGCGACAAATATCTCATTATCATGCTTTATGGTCTCCAGAAAGTTTCCTGCCAGTCTTTTTCTTTTGCAGCTGGTCAGTTACTTTATCCATGTCTCCTTTTCTAAACAACTTGCAACATAATCCCGTGTTCTGGCATTACTAGCATATGCAAGCAAGAAAGGTTTCAAAAAATGGAAGGTTTAGCGTTCTTCCCTCAGCAACCCTCATACATTCGAGCGGGATCAGCATCTCCAGTGATGGAAGAAGAGAGATCAAAATTGCATGGGAATGTTCCAACAATGGAACAAACTGCAGAGTAACAGGCGTGAATGTTCTAACAATGGGTCAAAATCTGAGAAAGATCGACGCAGATGTTACAACAATGCACAGGAGTTTATTCTGGAGTTTATGCGTGTGTTCGACGTATTATGATCAATTGTCATTATCATCGCGGATCCTAGCTGACCCGTCAGTGATATTACTTTTTAAATGATTTGCTCTACAGTCCTTGTTACTGAATTTTGCCTGCTGAGGCTCTGAATCCAGATATTCACTCTCAAAGCCACTACTAACTGCGTCAGCGTAATTGTTCATTCACTCTCTTCATCTTTCCTTCTGGCTGTGTCTGTCATGGATCTAAATTTTGACCAACTCAGTTTTCACAAAGAACCTTGATTCATTGCATCGCTCCCCTTGTAATTAAAATATTAGGAGGATGGAGGTCACTCTCTTCTGTCTTGGTTATGAACTCCATTTCCTTCCTCTAATTCTATTCCATTCCAGCGTCATTATCTCAGGCTGAAACCAAAAGGTGATCCGTACTCCAGACACCACATCCAACCATTCCTAATTTTAACTACTGATATATCCAGAACATTATTAACTGCCTCATAACATCTTCTATTTACTCCTTGTGCAAAGAAATGAAGTCTTAATGACACGAATAATCTGCTACCGACGCTGCCAGCTTCCAACCTGCAGAAGTAAGTCTGAGTTGATATTCCACAGCTCGTATC
>NW_025195159.1:1357-4333 GCF_004010195.1 Chiloscyllium plagiosum | reverse complement strand
CACTCATAAGCAAACGGCATAGCCAGGTACACAATCAGGGTCCTATACAAAGCATTATGAGTATCGCCAGTCCTACAAGTAGTAGAATGTGTAGGTTCCAATATCCCCAATCCTCCCCAAAGGGAGGGTAGCCATTCGTGCAAATACACGTTTCTCCACTGCCTTTCACCATATAGAAGGCTGTGGTTGGACGCGTGTCAGCCTTGGGACTGCAGTTGGCCTTGAGTTCGGGGGGTGGCGCGAGGTTTGCCATAATTGCTCCCCTTATCAGGTGCAGGGTAGTCACCGCCGCGGAAGCACAAAGCTCGCATTTCTCGCCAGGCTCTGTAATTCGTTTAGCATTCCACCGTTGGGCAGCGTAGCCAGCAATGGCTGGCGTGTATCAAAGTAGCCAACGTCTAATTTCCTGTGTTGTATTAGGGCCAAAGCACATGCTCTGTTCCCTTCACATCTAGCAATGTTCATTCGCATCTCCGAACCTATTGGCGTCGCATTTACGCCATCAACCTCCTACAGGGCCAATTCCACTACCGAGTTAGCGGACGACTCCCTCCAGGTTCGGGCGTGACATTAATGCCCTCTGCCCTGCTTGGGGTTAGGTCCATGATTTGGTTTGTGTAGTTGCCTTGCTCATGTGCTACTATCTTCTGGAGGACCTTCTGCACTGCATCTCGGCACGGGAGTGTGGGGAGTTACTAAGCCACTATATTCACCTGCCTATCGATGTCAGAGAAGGTTCTATCCATTTCACCAGACTCCCTCATCGCTCTTCTGAGTCTTGGATATTATCACCCGTGCCCAGCCACCTCCTACCTCGTTCTTGGTCAGGTGTCCCTGTAGCCGTGGTAGCTACTTCTAAGTGCCAGTCACTGGCGCCACCAGAATCCCTACATAAATATTTATGATCCACATTATTGTCATACTGGTTTGTAAACGGCCATGGGTCGCATGTGAAAGTTCTTCTTGCGCCATCAGTTAAGATTACCATCTGTGGCTGTATCCCAGACGCCAGTCATACCAGGGCGCTTGCTAAGAGTGCGAGCTGGGGCATCCCCATAAGCGTACGGGGTTTCTGATTACTACTTGCAGTTAATTGGTTCCGGTGCTGCCCGATGTCTCCTCAGGCCCAGTTGCACGTTTGAAATGGCTGGCGTGTATCCACGTCGCTCTTTCAGCGATCTTAACAGCTGTCTGTGTCGTGAGGAACACTTTAAACGGTCCCAGCCACCCCGTCGCCTTCAGATTTTCTTCCTGAAGTCTTTCACCACGATCCAGGCTCCAGGTTCTAGATCGTGCAGCTTCCCTTCTGCTGGTTTGGGTCGTGCTGCTTTCACTTGATTCTGCATTTGAAACAAAAGTGTTATGAGTTTACTACAGTAACACAACATTTCGCCCTCACAGTGGTCTGTTATCTGTCTTACAGTGGGTCTTGCTCTAATTCCTGTATTGGGAGCCTACCAAACAAAATCTCAAACGGGGTAAGATTAGCTCTCCCTCTCCTCCTAGATCTCATATACATTAACATAATTGGAAGTGCCTTCGTCCATGTCACCCGTAGTTCCTCACAGCATTTTATCAATTAATTTTTGAGGGTAGCGTTTTCTCTTCCCAGTGCCCACTGGTCGCTGGCTGATAGGCACAGTGTTGTTTCTGGTTTATTCCTAAATAATTACTAATTTGCTGTCGGGCATTATTGAGAAATGGTGTATCATTCTCACTACTAAGCCTTTGAGGGATGCCCAATCTCGGAAATATTTAAGTTAGCAAAACCTTGGCTACTCCACTGGCATCATGTTTAGACGTGGGGACAGCATCCACCCATGTGGAAAACATATCAACTTTTACCAGATAATATCCTTTCCCGTTGCTGAGTTTTAGTTCAATAAAATCCATCTGTAAATGTTCGAAGAGTCTTTGGGGTTGTGGGTGTGCTACCTGATTCATCTGTATTCCCCTCCACACATTATTAGTGGCACAGATAACACATCGTTCACAACATTTCTGGGAGTAATGATTAAAACCCTTAGTGTACCATTGTGCCAAAATACTGGGATGCATCCCCCTTTTGACACATGGTCCTTACCGTATGTCAGTTTGGCATAGAATGGAAATAATTATCGTGGTAGGCAAGGTTTACCATTGGGGCCACACCATCCCTCTTCCCTCACGCTGCTCCCTGCTTTAGACCAATCATGCTTTTCTTCCAGCGAGGCCCTTGACGGTAACTCCCGTACCTCTGCTGTTGGGGTAGAAAGTTTTGTCATACACATGACAAACTGATCACTTGGCGGCTGCTGGGCTGCCGTCCTTGCCGCTGAGCCTGCCCTTGCATTACGTTGAGAAATAAAATCGTTATTTTTCGTGTGGGCTTCATATTCGCACACAGCGATTGATTTAGGCAATACGACTGCTTCCACGAGTTCAGAGATCAGGCCACGGTGTGTGATAGGCTTTCCGGTGGAGGTCAAGAAGCCACTGTGTTTCCACGGGGTTCCAAAATTATGTACCACCCCGAATGCATATCTGCAATCGGTGTAAATGTTCACTGTCTTCCTTTATCCAACTTACATGCCTCAGTCAGACAGTCAGCACTGCTGCGAGGGCTGACAGATGAGAAGGGAGGATCCCGCTTTGACTACCTCGACGGTAGTCACTACAGTATACTGACAACAATTCTGGCTTGTCTCCTTGCTCCTGAATGCTGACTTATCCACAAAAACCTTCATATGCGGATTCTAAATTGATGAATCCTGCAAGTCTGGTCTAGGGCTGCAAATTCATTAATCACAGCGACACAAGCATGTAGGTCTCCGCCTGCTTATGTGGTGAGAAGGCTAGCAGGGCCATTGACGTTACACTGCTTTATTGTAATGTTAGGCATCTCCAATAACACAGTATTGTATCTGAGCCAATGTGCTTCCGACATGTGTGCTGTCCTTTGCTCGGAAAGCAGTAAGGATACGCATGTGGGACCAG
>NW_025195159.1:0-1301 GCF_004010195.1 Chiloscyllium plagiosum | reverse complement strand
CTGGGGTCCACTGCAACGGACTCAGGTTCTGAAAACTTTTCTCATCGGCTATGTCACTTAGGGGAGCCTCAGGGGGTGTGTAATATGGAATAAACATTCGACAGTAGGAGCACATGCCCAAAAAGGACAGCACTTGTTTCTTCTTGTAAGACTTTGGAATTTGCTGGATTGCTTGAACTCTGTCTTGATCAATTTCTTTCCCTTGTTCAGATATTAAGTGACCTAAGAACTTCACCTGTTTTGCACAAATTGTAGCTTTGCGAGACTAGCTTTCTGCTTTTCCCTCGCTAGATGGCAGTGCAATGCAAGTGTATCATTCTCACATTGTTTCTCTGTCAGTGCTGCTATCATACTGCAGAAGTGCTGATCCCAGGGTTAAAACTACAGTCTCCAGACTCCTGCATAAAACCTCATTATGTATGGTGGGACTCACAATAATCTTGACAAAGTCGCATGAAGGTAGAAGATTTCCCTTTGAATGTAAAAGCTAACCAGAATTGACTATCTGGGTGTCCAAGTACACGAACGAAGGCATTGCTAAATCCACAACAGAGAACCATTTACTGTCCGGTGTAACTTGAGCTACCAAAGTATAGGGGTTGGGAACATTTGGGGCTTGCAGGACAACAGCGTTATTGACAGCCTGCAGGTCTTGAACAATCCTCCATTCGACCGGTTCACCGGAATGTTTGCCTTTTTGATCGGAAAAATGGGGGTTCTCAACGTTGAGTTTTCACAGGGGATTATCATTCCAGCCTTTAGGAGGGATTCAAAGCCTGGAGTAATTCTTTCTATGGCCTCGGGTTTTAACGGTTATTGTGCTCTGCAAGGACGTTACACGGACTTCGGGTTTATTCTTAGGGGTTCAGCCTCGTATGAGCGCCACACCATGTTTGCTTTTTGGCCATAACTCAGTAAAAGCTGTTTTCAATCTTGGGTCCGAGACTTCTATCTTAGGGAAACGCCAGTCTACCCTTCTACGCTCTTCAGGACTAGTGGGGACTATCTGGACTGTTCGATCTGTCTGAGTTAACCAATTTAGTTTCTTCCGATATGTCCGCATATCTGCATTGAACCAGTTACCCACATCGTCCCTGAACACCCAACCTTTGTGCCTTTAACACACATGGTCCTGATTCCTGTCACCTGCCGCTGGATGCCTTTGTCTATGACACGTGAGGAAAAAGAGCCGTGCACATCAAAAAGGAAGTGTCTGCTGGCAGTTAGATACTTTAGATAAGTTCACACTGAACATTCCAATAAATTCTGCACAATAACAAATGATCTGGTTTAACGAATCT
>NW_025195158.1:0-4333 GCF_004010195.1 Chiloscyllium plagiosum | reverse complement strand
ACACAGAAGACTGTGATAATGCAGGAACAAACACAGATGACTGTGATAATGCTTGAACAAACACTGAGGACTGTGTTAATGAAGAACACACACTGAAGACTGCGAAAATGCAGGAACGAACACCGAACACTGCAGTAATGCGGGATTAAACACTGCAGACTGCAGTAATGCAGGAAAAAATACTGAAGACTGCAATGATGCAGGAAAAAAACACTAAAGACACTGATACTGCAGAACAAACACTGAGGATTACAGTAATGTAGGTAAAAACACTGAAGAATTCTGTACTGCAGGAACAAACACTGAAGACTGTAATAATGCAGGAACAAAGACTGTGGTAACAGAGGAGCAAACACTGCAGACAATGATCCTGCAGGAACAAACACTGAAGATTGCAGAAATGCAGGGAAAAACCACAGAAGACTGCAATATTGGAGGAACAAACACTGAGGTCTGTGATAATGCACAAACAAACACTGAAGACTGCGGTTATACAGGAACAAACACTGAAGACAATGATACTACAGGAACAAACACTGAAATTTGCAGTAATGCAGGAACAAACACTTAAGTCTGCAATACTGGAGGAATAAACACTGAAGACTGTGATAATGCATGAGAAAATACTGAAGATTGCAGTAATGCAGGAAAAAACACTGAAGACTGCAATATTGGACGAACAAACACTGAGGACTGCAGTAATGCAGGAACAAACACTGAAGACAGTGATAATTCAGGAAGATTGCAGAAATGCATGAAAAAACCACTGAAGATTGCAATTTTGGAGGAACAAATACTCAGGTCTGTGATAATGTAGGATCAAACACTGAAGACTGCAGTAATGCAGGAACAAACACTGAAGACAGTGATAATGCAGGAACAAACACTGAGGTCTGTGAAAATGCAGGAACAAACACTGAACACTGCAGTAATGCAGGAACAAACACTGAAGACAGTGATAATGCAGGAACAAACAATGAAGACTGTGGTAATGCATTAATAAAAAACACTGAATATTGCATTCATGCAGGAACAAACACTGAAGATTCAGTAGTGCAGGAACAAACACTGAAGACTATGATAATGCAGGAATGAAGACTGTGGTAACAGAGGAACAAACACTGTAGACAATGATCCTGTAGGAACAAACACTGAAGATTGCAGAAATGCAGGGAAAAACCACTGAAGACTGCAATATTGTTAGAACAAACACTGAGCTCTGTGATAATGCAGGAACAAACACTGAAGACTGTGGTAATGCAGGAACAAACACTGAAGACAGTGGTAATGCATTAATAATAAACACTGAAGATTGCATTCATGCAGGAACAAACACTGAAGAGTGTGATAATTCAGGAACAAACACTGAAGACTGCGATAATACAGGGACAAACACTGAAGACTGTGGTAACGCAGGAACAAAAATCAAAGACTGTGATAATGCAGGATTAAACACTGACGACTGCAATGATGCAGGAACACACACTGAAGACTGTGATATTGCAGAAGCACACCCAAAAGACTCTGTTAATGCAGGACCAAATCCTAAAGTGTGCGATAACTCAGGTACAAACACTGTAGACTGTGGTAATGCAGGAGGAAACAAAGAAGAGTGCAATAATTCACAAACAAACACTGAAGACTGTGATAATGCAGGAACAAACACTGAAGACTGCAGTAAAGCGGGAACAAACACAGAAGACTGTGCTAATGCAGGAACAAGAACTAAAGACTGCAGTCATGCAGGAACAAACACTGAAGACTGTTATAATGCACGAACAAACACTGAAGACTACGGTTATACAGGAACACACACTGATGACAATGATAATGCAGGAACAAACACTGAAGTCTGTAATACAGGAACAAACACTGAAGACTGTGATAATGCATGAGAAAATACTGAAGATTGCAGTAATGCAGGAAAAAACATTGAAGACTGCAATATTGGAGGAACAAACACTGAGGACTGCAGTAGTGCAGGATCAAACACTGAGGACTGCAGTAATACAGGAACAAACACTGAAGACGGTAATAATGCAGGAATAAACAATGAAGACTGTGGCAATATGAGAACAAACATTGAAGACTCTGATAATTCAGAAACGAAAACTGAAGAGTGCAGTAACATACACTGAACATACACTGAAGACTGTCATATTGCAGGAAGAAACACTGAAGTGTGCAATTATGCAGGAACAAACACTGAAAAATGTGATAATGCAGGAACAAACAATGAAGGCTGCGGTTATACAGGAACAAACACTGAAGACAATGATACTGCAGGAACAAACACTGAAGACCGTGATAATTCAGGAACAAACACTGACGACTGTGGTAATGCTTTAATAAAAAACACTGAAGATTCAGTAGTGCAGGAACAAACACTGAATACTGTGATAATGCACGAACAAACACTGAAGACACTGATACTGCAGCAACAAACATTGAAGATTGCAGTAATGCAGCAACAAACACTGAAGTCTGCAATATTGGAGGAACAAAAACTGAAGAGTGCAGTAATGCAGGAATATACACTGAAGACTATCATAGTGCAGGAACAAACACTGAAAACTACGATAATGCAGGAGCTAACACTGAAGTCTGTGGTAACGCTGGAACAAACACGAAAGATTGTGATAGTGCAGGAACAAACACTAAAGACTGTGGTAATGCACGAACAAAACCTGAAGACTGCAGTCATACAGGAACAAACACTGAAGACTGTGGTAATTCAGGAGAAAATACTGAAGTCTGCAGTAATACATTAATAAAATACACTGAAGATTGCATTCATGCAGGAACAAACACTGAAGATTCAGTAGTGCAGGAACAAACATGGAAGACTGTAATAATGCAGGAACAAACACTGAAGCATGCAATTATGCAGGAACAAACACTGAAGACTGTGGTAATGCACGAACAAACGCTGAAGACTGCGGTTATACAGGAACAAACATTGAAGACACTGATACTGCAGCAACAAACACTGAAGATTGCAGTAATGCAGGAACAAACACTGAAGCCTACAATATTGGAGGAACAAACACTGAAGACGGTGATAAGGCAGGATCAAAAACTGAGGACTGCAGTAATGCAGGAACAAACATTGAAGACTGTGATAATTTAGGAACAAACAACGACGACGGAGGTAATACAAGAACAAATATTGAAGACTGCAATGATGCAGAAACAAACACTGAAGAGTGCAGTAACGCAGGAACAAACACTGAAGACTGTGGTAATGCAGGAGAAAACACTGAAGACTGTGGTAATGCATTAATAAAAAACACTGAAGATTGCAATAATGCAGGAACAAACACTGAAGACTGTGATAATTCAGGAACAAATAATGAAGACTGCAGTAATGCAGGAAAAAACACTGAAGACTACAATATTGGAGAAACAAACACTGAGGACTGTGATAAGGCAGGATCAAACACTGAGGACTGTAGTAATGCAGGAACAAACATTGAAGACTGTGATAATGCAGGAACAAACAACGAAGACTGAGGTAATACGGGAACAAACATTGAAGACTCTGATAATGCAGAAACAAACACTGAAGAGTGCAGTAACGCAGGAACATACACTGAAAACTTTGATAGTGCATTATCAAACACTGAAGACTACGATAATGCAGGAACAAACACTGAAGACGGCAATAATGCAGAAACAAAACATGAAGACTGCAGTAAGACAGGAACAAACAGTGGAGACTGTGGTAATGTATTAATAAAAAACACTGAAGATTGCATTCATGCAGGAACAAACACTGAAGATTCAGTCGTGCAGGAACAAACACTGAAGAGTGTGATAATGCAGGAACAAACACAGAAGACTGTGAGAATGCTTGAACAAACACTGAAGACTGTGTTAATGAAGAACACACACTGAAGACTGCGAAAATGCAGGAACAAACACTGAACACTGCAGTAATGCGGGATCAAACATTGAAGACTGCAGTAATGCATGAAAAAAATTTTGAAGACTGCAATGATGCAGGAAAACAACACTGAAGATAGTGATACTGCAGGAGCAAACACTGAGGATTGCAGTGATGCAGGTAATAACACTGAAGAATTCTGTACTGCAAGAACAAACACTGAAGATTATGATAATGCAGGAATGAAGACTGTGGTAACAGAGGAACAAACACTGCAGACAATGATCCTGCAGGAACAAACACTGAAGATTGCAGAAATGCAGGAAAAAACCACTGAAAACTGCAATTTTGGAGGAACAAACACTGAGGTCTGTGATAATGCAGGAACAAACACTGAAGACCGCAATTATGCAGGAACAAACACTGAAGACTGTGGTAATGCATTAA
>NW_025195157.1:0-4333 GCF_004010195.1 Chiloscyllium plagiosum | reverse complement strand
ACCGGGCTGGCAAAGGGGAATCTCAAATCGATCATGAAAAGGGCAAACTAAACTTCACCAAATCTCACCGTCAATTATCATAGTCATCACATGGCTCGCTCAGTGCATCTCCCAGCACTGAGTCCTGGGTCACTCCACTCAGTCCATCCCCCAGCTCTGACCCCTGGGTCACTCCACTCAGTCCATCCCCCAGCTCTGACCCCTGGCTCACTCCACTCAGTCCATCCCCCAGCACTGAACCCTGGCTCACTCCACTTCATCCATCCCCCAGCACTGACCCCTGGGTCACTCCACTCAGTCCATCTCCCAGCACTGACCCCTGGGTCACCCCACTAAGTCCATCCCTCAGCACAGACCACTGGGTCACTCCACTCAAAACATCCCCCAGCACTGACCACTGGGACACTCCACTCAGACCATCTCCCAGCACTGACCTCCGGTTCACTCCACTCAGTCCATTCCCCGGCACTGGCTCCTGGGTCACTCCACTCAGACCATCTCCCAGTACTGACCCCTGGGTCACTTCACTTAGTCCATCCCCCAGCACTGACCCCTGGGTCACTCCACTCAGTCCATCCCTGAGCACTGACCCCTGGGTCACTCCACTCAGTTCATCCCCCAGCACTGACCCATGGGTCACTCCACTCAGTCCATCCCCCTGCACTGACCCCTGGGTCACTCCCTCAGTCCATCCCCCAGCACTGACCCCTGGGTCACTCCACTCAGTCCATTCCCCAGCACTGACCCCTGGGTCACTCCACTCAGTCCATACCACAGCACTGACCCCGGGTCACTCCACTCAGTCCATCCCCCAGCACTGACCCCTGGGGCACTCCACTCAGTCCATCTCCCAGTACTGACCCCTGGGTCACTCCACTTAGTCCATCCCCCAACAATGACCCCTGGGTCACTCCACTCAGTCCATCCCCCAGCACTGACCCGGGGTCACTCCACTCAGTCCATCCTCCAGCACTGACCCCTGGGTCAATCCACTCAGTCCATCCCCCAGCACTAACCCCTGGGTCACTCCACTCAGTCCACCATCCCCCAGCACTAACCCCTGGGTCACTCCACTCAGTCCACCCCCCAACACTGACCCCTGGGTCACTCCACTCGGTCCACCCCCCAGCACTGACCCCTGGGTCACTCCACTCAGACCATCACCCAGCACTGGCCTCTGGGTCACTCCACTCAGTCCATCTCCCAGCACTGACCCGTGGGTCACTCCACTCAGTCCATCCCTCAGCACAGACCACTGTGTCACTCCACTCAGACCATCACCCAACACTGACCCCTGGGTCACTCCACTCAGCCCATTCCCGGGTACTGACCCCGGGTCACTCCTCTCAGTTCCGCCCCCAGCACTGACCCCTGCGTCACTCCACTCAGTCCATCTCCCAGTACTGACCCCTGGGTCACTCCACTCAGTCCATCCACCAGCACTGACCATGTGTCACTCCACACAGTCCACCCCCTAGCACTGACCCCTGGGTCACTCCACTCAGTCCATCCTCCAGCACTGATCCCTGGGTCACTCCACTCAGTCCATCCTCCAAAACCCCTGGGTCACTCCACTCTGTCCACCCCCCAACACTGACCCCTGGGTCACTCCACTCAGTCCACCCCCCAGCACTGACCCCTTGACTCACTCCACTCAGTCCAACCCCCAGCACAGACCCCTTGGTCACTCCACTCAGACCATCCCCCAGCACTGACCCCTGGGTCACTCCACTCAGTCCATCCCCCAGCACTGATCCCTGGGTCACTCCACTCAGTCCATCCCCGAGCACTGACCCCTGGGTCACTCCACTCAGTCCATCCCCCAGCACTGACCGCTGGGTCACTGCACTCAGTCCATCAGCCAGCACTGACCTCAGGGTCACTCCACTCAGTCCATATCCCAGCACTGACCCTTGGGTCACTCCGCACAGTCCATCCCCCAGCACTGACTCCTGAGTCACTCCACTCAACCCATCCCTGAACACTGACCCCTGGGTCACTCGACTCAGTCCATCCCCCAGCACAGACCCCATGGTCACTCCACTCAGTCCATCCTCCAGCACTGACCCCTGGGTAACTCCTCTCAGTACATCCTCGAGCACTGACCCCAGGGTCAATCCACTCAGTCCATCCCCCGGCACTGACCCTGGGTCACTCCACTCAGTTTGCCCCCCAACACCGACTCCTGGCTCACTCCACTCAGTCCATCCCCCAGCACTGACCGTGTGTCACTCCACACAGTCCACCCCATAGCACTGATGCCTGGGTCACTCCACACAGTCCATCTTCCAGCACTGACCCCTGGGTCACTCCACTCAGTCCATCCTCCAGCACTGACCCCGGGGTCACTCCTCTCAGTACATCCTTGAGCACTGACCCCTGGGTCAATCCACTCAGTCCATCCTCCAGCACTGACCCCTGGGTCACTCCACTCAGTCCACCGCCCAACACTGACCCTGGGTCACTCCACTCAGTCCACCACCCAACACTGACCCTGGGTCACTCCACTCAGTCCATCTTCCAGCACTGGCCCTTGGGTCACTCCACTCAGACCATCCCCCAGCACAGACCCCTGGGTCACTCGACTCAGTCCATCCCCCAGCACAGACCCCTGGGTCACTCCACTCAGTACAGCCCCAGCACTGACCCCTGGGTCGCTCCACTCAGGCCATCCCCCAGCACTGACCCTTGGTTCACTCCACTCAGTCCATCCCCCAGCACAGATCCCAGGGTCACTCCACTCAGTACAGCCCCCAGCACTGACCCCTGGGTCACTCCACTCAGTCCATCCCCCAGCAATGTCCCCTGGGTCACTCCACTCAGTCCATCCCCCAGCACTGACCTCTGGTTCACTCCACTCAGTCCAACCCCAGCACTGACCCCCTGGGTCACTCCACTCAGTCCATTCCGGAGCACTGACCTCTGGGTCACTCCACTCAGTCCATCCCCCAGCACTGAACCCTGGGTCACTCCACTCAGTCCATCCCCGAGCACTGACCCCTGGGTCACTCCACTCAGTCCATCTCCCAGCACTGACCCCTGGGTCACTCCACTCAGTCCATCCCCCAGCACTGAACCCTGGGTCACTCCACTCAGTCCATCCCCGAGCACTGACCCCAGGGTCACTCCACTCAGTCCATCCCTGAGCACTGACCCCTGGGTCACTCCACTCAGTACATTCCGGAGCACTGACCTCTGGGTCACTCCACTCAGTCCATCCCCCAGCACTGACCCCTGGGTCACTCCACTCAGTCCATCCCCCGGCACTGACCCCTGGGTCACTCCACTTAGTCCATCCCCCCGCACTGACCCCTGGGTCACTCCACTTAGTCCATCCCCCAGCACTGACCCTTGGGTCACTCCACATAGTCCATCCCCCAGCACTGACCCCTGGGTCACTCCACTCAGACCATCCCCCAGCACTGACCCCTGGGTCACTCCTCTCTGCCCATCCCCCAGCACTGACCCTTGTGTCACTCCACTCAGTCCATCCCCGAGCACAGACCCCTGGGTCACTCCACTCAGTCCATCCCCAAGCACTGACCCCTGGGACACTCCACTCAGTCCATTCCCCAGCACTGACCCCAGGGTCACTCCACTCAGTCCATCACTGAGCACTGACCCCTGGGTCACTCCACTCAGTCCATTCCTGAGCACTGACCACTGGGTCACTCCACTCAGACCATCCGCCAGCACTGACCCCTGGATCACTCCACACAGTCCATCCCCCAGCACTGACCACTGGGCCACTCCACTCAGTCCATCCCTGAGCACTGACCCCTGGGTCACTCCACTCAGTCCATCCTCCAGCACTGACCCCTGGGTCACTCCACACAGTCCATCCTCCAGCACTGACCCCTGGGTCTCTCCACACAGTCCGTCCTCCAGCACTGACCCCTTGTGTCACTCCATACAGTCCATCCTCCAGCACTGACGATGGAGGGTGAGAGGGAAGGAGAATTAAGGACATCATCAAAAGACGGGAAAATTACCTGCGGGGAATTCAGGGCCAGTAACACAAAGAGCCACGATTACAAAGAATGGGAGTGGGAGAGCTTTGGCTATGGACTGCAACTGTCTCACACTCGGTGTTCTGCAGTATAACTATAACCTGCTCGCTGACTCACACTCGGTGTTCTGCAGTATAACTATAGCCTGCCAGCTGTCTCACGCTCAGTGTTCTGCAGTAGAACTAGAGCCTGCGAGCTGTCTCACACTCGGTGTTCTGCAGTATAACTATAGCCTGCTCGCTGTCTCACACTCAGTGTTCTGCAGTATAACTATAGCCTGCTCGCTGTCCCACACTCAGTGTTCTGCAGTATAACTATAGCCT
>NW_025195156.1:0-4333 GCF_004010195.1 Chiloscyllium plagiosum | reverse complement strand
CAGTCAGAGACACCCACATCCCATACATGATTTTTTTAAAAAATCCATTCAGATTGTTCCACTGGAACCGTGCTGGGACCAGTGTTCTGGCCAATCACGTTGGTAGATTTATGGACAGGGCTTTAAACTGACAGAGAGGATGCAGGGACAGGCTTCAGGTGGAAGGAGCTTTCCAAATCCAAAGAGAAAACGTGAAGCATCAGAGCAGCGTGGGAATATGACTGAAGACAACAGAAAGGAACAGGATGGGACAAAGTTTAACTAAAACTGTAGATCAGCAAATCCATTTGTGACAGGAAATTGTGGGAACGAGTAAATTAGGTTTTTTATTAATGGACAAAGTCTCTGCAACAAGGTAGATGGATTTGTGACACAGAGATAAAAGGGATTTAGACACCAGAGAGATGTGGTTACAAGGCGAACAAAAGGTGGAACATAAATATTCAATGGTTTACAACCTTGCGGAAATTCTGGCAAAATGGGTAACACTAACAATAATGGGTAAAAAAGGCATTACAGAGAAAGCATTTGGTCTCAGATCATGAAGTAGAGTCAATCTGAATGTAAATTCTGGATTACGACTTGCCAAGGACACAAGCAGCAGCAGTTTTAGACCACCGAACAGCATTTCATGGCTCGTCACTGCAATAAATAGGAATTCATTGGAATTTTTACTACAGGCATGGTGAACATTTAGTGAAACGTCAATATTCGCAAAGTCTGGGACAATCACACTGACATTGGAAGAGGAGTTCAGAGAATGTTTTCAGTGTTTCTTAGAATAACACATTGTGCAACTGGCGAGTGACGTAACTGTCTCAGAGAGACTGTTGTGTGATAAAACTTAGTGAATGAGTAATGTCACCTGGAGAGATCCTCTGGGAAATTGTGATAAAGTGCAGTTTAAAGAAATATAAAGTTTTAAAGTGAAACACAGAAAGGACAAGCTACAACAAGAAACAAAAATAGCCAATTACATGAGCTTGATGGAGAACTGACCGAGGTAAACAGGCGAAACAGACTGAATTATGTGTCTGACAATGAACAGTGGAAAACATTTGAAGGAACAGTGTAAAATACTCAACAAAAGGACATTCCACTGAAACAGACCAAACCTCAGCAAGAAATCCCCACCGGTCCCTCATTCAGAACAAAATGGATCATATTAGATTATGAGGCTGAGAAGATCAGCACAAAGAACTTAAAATCCTGAAGTGAGAGAGAGTTTTAGAGTAAGTTTTAACGGGATTGCAATGGGTCTGCTAGCAGGAGGGGGGCAATGGGAAGGGGAATCGTTGTCAAGGTGTATTGACACGATACGAACAGGGAGAGGTGAAGGTGCTGGAGGTGGTGAGAGTGTTACAGACAGTGGTCAGGGCCTGAACGGTGTTACCAAGCCAGTACAAATTGCTGCAGCTGGAGGGGTTTGCAGAGGTCGGGAGGGACATATGTATTTTTATTTATTCATTCATGGGATGAGGGTATGATTGCCTGGACCAGCATTCTTTGACCCCATGCCAATTACCCAGAGATTGTTGGGGCCCTGGTGGATAAATATAATACTTTGCTGGACACAGGTGAAGTGCTGAATGACTGGAGGATCGCGAATGTGGTTCCTTTGTTCAAGAAGGGCAGCAGGGGTAGGCCAGGTAATTACAGAGCAGATAGTCCGACAGCAGGGGGGAGGGAAATTATTGGACACAACTGTGAGGATGAATCGACACTTGCAAAGGTAAGGATCAACTCGGTTTAGTCATCACGGATTTGGCAGAGGAAGATACTGTCTGAGGAATTCAGTTCAGTTTTTTTTAAAATGGTGCTTAAGTATATTGATGAAGGATGTGAAGATGATGTGGTTTACAGGGACTTGACTAAGTCCTTAAACAAGATCGAACATGGAAGGCTGGTCCAAAAGGACTGGGTTCCAAGGCAAGTTGGGAAATTGTATGCAAAATTGGTGGATAGTATACTTTCGCCAGCAGGTGTACCACAGAGATCTGTGCAGGAACCATTGAACATTAATAACTCGTATGTGAAAGCAAAAGATATCATTTGTCGGTTTGCAGATGACATGAAAGGTAAGGGTGTTGTTCACAGTGAGGAGGATGGTCTCCGTCTGCAGTCCGATGTCGATCGGATGATAACCTAAGCAGAGTTTAGTTCTGATTGAAGTGTGGTAATACTCTGTGGGAGGTACGATAAGCGAAGGACAGACATAATGAACGGTAGGTCCTTGCGGATACTGAGGAATACAGGGGCCTTGGTGGACAAGTCCATAGATCCCTGAAGGTGTCAGCACAGGGAGACAGGGTGGGAAAGGCACCTCAACTGGGAGCGGGAGAGGGCCCCACATCCTGGTGGGGTGAATTGCTAGAGCTGCTTGAGAGGATATAACCTAGTCTGGTAGGATGTTGGATCTTAAATAAATGTAAGGCCAGAAAGAATATTGAGGCTGGTGCACAAGTTAAAGACAGCAATTTCAGCAGACAAGGCAGGCAAGAACATAGCAGGGAATGGGGGAAAACTGATGATTAAACTGCATTTATTTCAATGCAAGGGGCCAGACAGTTAAGGAAGATTAACTCAAGGCATGGATTGGAACATGGGACTGGGATATTATAGTTATTACAGAAACACAGCTGAGGGAGGGGCAGGACTGGTAGCTCATTGTTTCAAGGTAGAGATGCTACAGGAAGGGGAGGCAAGAGAGGACGTGTGGTGGTGGGATTTGATTGCATGAATCATCACAGCAGTACTTAGAGAGGATATTCCTGTGGGATCACCCAGTGAAGCTATGTTAGTGGAACTGAGAAATAAGAATGGGTCATCACTTTGATACGATCGGACTGCTGACCCCGAATAATCTGTGACAGACTGAGGAACAAATATGTCGGGACATCTTACATATCAACCATAATAATAGGGCTGTTATGGTTGGGGTTTTTGAACTTTCCATCTTAGACTGGGACTGACAGTGTTCAGCGTTTCCAAGGGTGGAATTTGGTAATTGTGTTCCAGAAAACTCCCAATCAATATGTAAATGACCTGAAAAGAGAAAGGGGCAAAACCTGACCTCTACTTGGGAATCAAGGTAGGGAAAGGGACTGAGATGTGAGTGGGAAAGCATTTTGCCAAAGTGACCACAGTTGTAGTAGTTTGAAAATAGCTTTGGAAAAGGACAGGCCTGGTCCACAGGTTCAAGTCATAAAATGGGGCCAGACCAATCTTGATCGTATTAGCCAGGAACTTTCAAAATGGGATTGGGGAAGAGAATTACTTACAGGGAAAGGGAAGTTTGGCAAGTGAGAATATTTTAAAAGTGAGATAAAATGATCGATCAGCGCCAGCATTTTCCTATTTGTGTGCAGGTCAATGCTGACAGCATTCGGAAACACTGGCTGTCTATTGAGCGTTTGGTCAAGGAAAAGGGGCCACATGTCAGGTAGAGCCAGCTGGATCAAGGGAATCCCTGAGGATATACAGGGGCTGTCAGAATACACTTTGAGTAGAAAACCGGAATGGAGAAAGGTAAATGAAATAGCCTCAGCAGAGAAGGAAAGGGGAATCCAAAAGTGATTGTATCAGTATATTAAGAGTGCATAAGTAACTCGGGACAAAATAGTGTCCATTAAAGATCAAGGAGGCCATCGATGTGTGGATCTGCAGGATATTTGCTAAGATCGTAAACTATTTTTTCACTCCAGAACTTACTGTGGAGAAAGACTGGGGAACTCAGGGAACAAGAGTAACACATTAGACCACAATTGGAGTTCTCTGCAAATCCAGTCTCTCTGCTACAGGAAGGATGTTGTGAAACTTGAAAGGGCTCAGAAAAGATGAACAAGATATTGCCCGGGTTGTTGCTGAATAAGCTGGGGTTACTGTCACTGGAGAATTGGAGACGGAGGGATGACCTTACT
This sequence comes from Chiloscyllium plagiosum, assembly GCF_004010195.1. Taxonomy (NCBI): domain Eukaryota; kingdom Metazoa; phylum Chordata; class Chondrichthyes; order Orectolobiformes; family Hemiscylliidae; genus Chiloscyllium; species Chiloscyllium plagiosum. The sequence continues at coordinate 413 of NW_025195156.1, read as the reverse complement.
GAGGTTTATATGAACATGAGTCGTATGGATAGGGTAAGCATTCAAGGCCTTTTCCCAGAAGTTATGGAGTCCAAAACTAGAAGGCATAAGTTTAAGGTTAGAGGTGAATGGTTTACAGAGGGACTGAAGGGACAGCTTCTTCACAGACATGGTGATGTGTGTATGGAATGAGCTGAGAGAGAAAGTAATGGCGACTGATACAATTACAACATTTAAAAGGTGTCTGGATGGGCATATGAATAGTAAGGGTGTAGATGGATAAGGGCCAAATGTTGGAAAAGGGTATGGATTTATTTAGATCTTCTGGTCAGCCTGGACGAGTTGGGGACCGAAAGGTCTGTTTCTATGCTGTATATCTCTATGACTATAAAAGAGGTGGCGCTGGAGGTTTTAAAACACAAAGCTATGGCAAG
>NW_025195155.1:2418-4333 GCF_004010195.1 Chiloscyllium plagiosum | reverse complement strand
GTACATTTGCAACATTTAAGAGGCGTTTGGATGTGTGTATGAATGGGAAGGGTTTGGAGGGATATGGTCCAGGTGCTGGAGGTGGGATTAGATTGAATTGGGATATCTGGTTGGCATGGACAGGTTGGACCGAAGGGTCTGTTTCCATGCTGTACAAACCTATGACTCTAAATGTGATGAGATTAGGTTGGGATATCTAGTCAGCATGGATGAGTTGGACTGAAGAGTTTGTTTCCGTACTGTACGACTCTATGAGTCTAAGATGATTCCTATGTAGCTTGTGTTTCTATTCAAATGTGTTGTGTTGTGATAATACTTTAAGAGGTGTATTTTGTCCTTTTTTTATGCAGAAAGATTGAGACAGAGGTACCGAGCAGTCCTCTCAGAGCCAATAAACAGTTTGAGAGGTCTTGGGTTTTTTAAAAGTTGAAACAACAGAAACAGCCTGAATTGGTGGGGTCAAACCAGAAATTTTAGTTTTAGTTTTTCAGTAGCAGTTGTTGTTGTGATCTTGAATTTGGATGTGGCAGCTGTTTTCATCTCTCTGTTACAACTAAAAGCTGGGGAATCCTTTCCTGCTACAAGAATTGCATGTGAGAAACTGTATCTTACTGAATTTGCCATTGCCAAGGGTATGTTGATGGGATGTTACTGGAACAGTTACTGTTTAGTAGTTAAATAATCTATTATTCTGTTAAGTTTTCCAAGGGAATTGTTATTCCAATTCTTTCTTTTGTTGTATTTACCTGTAGTGTATGAATGGAGTGTGTTTTGCTTTAAGACTGATAGTTTGACCAAATTGCATCTGGAACACAACACTTGGTACTTTCCTTTAAAATAAGAAAAAGTTAGGGTTGAGGATATCTCCTTAATATATTTTGAGTGAATTTGGTCTGGTCCATAATAATGTCCTGTCATTAAAAAGGGCTACATTCTTTTATTTAATACCCTGAAGGAAGTCCTTCCTATATACATGTTCAAATAAGAAAAACCTCACCAGGGCCCTTTTTGTACTTGTTTTGCCAATGAATCAATCTTACACTTTTTGCGAACTAGCATGTTCTTTCATGACAATGCAGAAAAGTGTATACAAAACCCTCCCGCTTACTGACAAGGTAGCAGCCCTATATTTTAATGTGATGACCTACCTATTCTTTTTTAGCCAATCAACCTGCAGACCTGGTTTCCTTTTCACATTTCCCAGGCATAGGAAGTTCCCTGAAATTAGGGGGTGAGGTAGTCTTGCAGTGGGTCAGTGAGGGAAGTTCAATCTGTTTCTTGGGAGAGTTTATCATGGATGAGAGATCACTTATTATGCCATTACATCTAAACCTAGTATGTCCATGTTGGGAATTGTGGTGGATTAGGTGGTAGGCTTATCCCAATTTCCCTTTGAAACAGAGGTGGATCATCAGAGAATCCCCAGAATAACATTGAGAAAACTTGACAATCAGGCCTAATGTTTTATTTTGATAATCCTGTGACGCATCATATTGTTATGCCCAGTTACATCCACTGGATGGTGCCAAACATATGACAAGAATCTAAAGAAATGTGGCAATCATCATAGTTAAGAATTAAAAAGTTGCAGAAGTCTTATCATTACAGATTGTGTGAATAGAATGTGGGATTCTTCATTGCAAACTGTTGTTATTTGCAGAAATGGCCTATTATTACAATTTAAGAAAAGCTAAAAAGAGTTAAGGGATTGTAGGTAAGGGTTCATTTGGACCTGGAATCTTGGGAAAAACAATGACTGCAGATGCTGGAAACCAGATTCTGGATTAGTGGTGCTGGAAGAGCACAGCCGTTCAGGCAGCATCCAAGGAGCTTCAAAATCGACGTTTTGGGCAAAAGCCCTTCATCAGGAATAAAGGCAGTGAGCCTGAAGCGTGGAGAGATAAGCTAGAGGAGG
>NW_025195155.1:0-938 GCF_004010195.1 Chiloscyllium plagiosum | reverse complement strand
ACTCGCCTATTGTACTCTATGCTACTTTCTCCTCACCCCCACCCTCCTCTCGCATATCTCTCCACGCTTCAGGCTCACTGCCTTTATTCCTGATGAAGGGCTTTTGCCCGAAACGTCGATTTCAAAGCTCCTTGGATGCTGCCTGAACTGCTGTGCTCTTCCAGCACCACTAATCTGGAATCTTGGGAGCTCATTCCAAGCTCATGAAAAATAACTGCAAGAAATTAGGTCTGAGAGTTAATTGACAAACAAGTGAGAGTTTGTCACCAAAGGATGCGAGCCTCGCCTGAGGAAAAAACCAAGAACTCATACATATATAGCCTTTTTTCACCCTGGAAGGTGCAGCATACAATATTTGAGGTTTTAAGCCTTTCAGAGAGACAGGGTGTGGATAAGGGGCATATTATCCTGTTGCTGGGTGCACTGGAAAGGACAGGCACAGTACACTGAGAGAAACTGGGTGGCGAGGCTTATATTCTTGTAACGAAACCTGCCTGATTTTCTCCAATCATTGAACTCGTGCTAAAACAGAGGTTGTTGGAAAAACTCACCAGATCTGGTACCTTGTGTGAAGAGGAATCAGTACTAACGTTTCAGGAAATATAATAATCTTGTGAACAAGGGGTGGAAGGAGAATTATTTTTCCAGTTTTGAAGGAAGCCCAAAGCTACATAATGAGGCCACCAGGTAAACTCTGACAGAGGAGGTCAGGTGGTGAGAAGTTCCTGCTCAAAGAACAGCCCAAGGAAAACTGCAGAAAGTGTCGCTCCTATAAAAATCCCTTTCCCCCATACCCCTGCTTGCGTACCTCCTTGTTTCGCCAGGGCCTGTGAGACTAATCCAGATTGGCTTTTCACTAATCTTCATCCAGTGTTGGAGGCTAGTAAAATTGCAACATGTAAAATGCATCTGGATGGGTATATGAATAGGAAGGGTTT
>NW_025195154.1:0-4332 GCF_004010195.1 Chiloscyllium plagiosum | reverse complement strand
AACAACACTTAGAGGAATCACTGAGGGTAGCAATGACGCAAGATGTACTCTGGGTGAAGGATTTCAATGTCCATCTCCAAGACTAGCTCAGCTGCAGGATTACTGATCGAGCTGGTCGGGTTCTAAAGGATATAACTGCTAGACTGGGTCTGCGGCAGATGGCGAATGAACCAACAAGAGGGAAAAACCATACTTGACCTCATCATTAATAATCTGCCAGTTGCAGAAGTATCGGCCCATGACAGTATCGGTAAGAGTGACCACTGCATAGTGATTCTGGAAACAAAGTCACACCTGCACATTGAGAATACCCTCCACTATTTTGGGTGGTGCTATCACGGTGCTAAATAGGACAGACGTCGAACAGATCTAGCAGCTCAAGTCTGGGTGTCCATAAGGTTTGTGGGTCATCGATAGGAGCAGAATTGTACTTCCACACAATCTCATGGCCTGGCATATCCCACTCGCAACAATTACCATCAAGCCAGAGGATCAATCTTGGTTCAATGGAGTGTGCAGGAGGGCAGGAGCAGCACCACGTATACCTGAAAATGAGGTGCCAGCTTGGTGAAGCCACCAAACAGGACTACTTGTGCGCCAAACAGCATAAGCAGTGAGTGATATACTGAGCTAAGTGATCCCACAAGCAAAGGATCAGACCTAAGCTCTACAGTGCTTCCACTCTAGTCGAGAAACGGTGGGGAAAATTAAACAATTCACTGGAGGAACAGATACTTCAACTATCCCCATCCTTAACGAAGGAAACGTCCAGCACTTCAGTGTGTAAGATTAGGCTGATGCATTCGCAACAATCTTCAGTCAGAAGTGCTGAGTGGATGATCCATCTCAGTCCCCTCCAGAGGTCCGCAGGGATTCACTTACCAGCCATCAACCAATTCAATTCCGTCCACGTGATATCCAGAAACAGTTGGAGATACTGGATACTCCAAAGGGGACACATGCTGACAACATTCTGGCAATAGTACTGAAAACTTGTGCTCCAGAATTTGTCACTGCCCGAGCCAAGCTGTTTCAATACAGTTACAACAACGATAATTCCCCGATTACATGGAAAATTACCAAGTATCTCCTATACATAAAACGCAGAACACATGCAATCCAGCATCAGTCTACTCTCGATCATCAGTAAAGTGATGATAGGTATCAGTGCTTTCAAGCAGCACCTGCTCAGCAATAACCTGGTCAATGACGCTCAGTTTGGGCTCCACCAGGGTCACTCAGCTCCTGACCTCATTACCTTGGTTCAAACATGGACAGAATAGCTGAATTCCAGAGGTGGGGTGAGAGTGACAGCCCTTTAAATCAAGGCTGCCTTCGACCAAGTGTCGTATCAAGGGGCCTTCGCAACACTGGAATCAATGGGTATCAGGGGCAAACTCCCCGCTGGTTAGAATCATATCTGACACGTAGGAAGATGGTCATGATTGATAAAGGTCAGGCAACTCAGCTCCAGGACAAGTCTGTAGGAATCCCTCGGGCAGTGTCCTAGGTCCAGACAACTTCAGAGCTGCTTCATTAATGACCTTCCCTCTATTATAATGTTAGAAATGGGGATGTTAGCCAATGATTGGACAATGTTCAGCAACATTTGTGGCTCCTCAGATACTGAAGCAATCCACGTCCAAATGCGACAAGATCTGGTCAGTATCCAGGCTGACAAGTGGCAAGTAATGTTCTCGCAACACAAAGCCAGACCGTTACCATCACAAGTAAATTACAATCGAAACACTGTCTCTTGGCATTCAATTGTGGTACCATCACTAAATCCCCCAGTATCAAAATCCTGGGGGGTAATCATTGCGCAGAAACTCACTGGACTCGCCACATATACAGGGTAACGACAAGAGCAGGTCAGATACTAGGAATAATGCGGCCAATAACTCACCTCCTGACTTCCAAAAGCCTGTCCATTATCCACAATGCATAGGTCAGAAGTGTGATTGAATACTCCCCATTTGCCTAGATGAGTGCAGCACCAACAACACTGAAGAAGCTTGGTACCATCCAGGACAATGCAGCCAGTTTGACTGTCACTTCATCCACACTGTTGCACAATCAACGCTCAGCAGCAGCAATGTGCACTTTCGACAAGCTGCACTGAAAAGAGGCACCAAAGATTCTCAGACACCATCTTCCCAACTCACGACTGCAGCGGTTCAACAAGGCAGCTCAGCACCACCTTCTCAATGGCAACTAGGGGCAGGCAATAAATGCTGGTGATACCCAGATCCATCAAATATATAAATTGAAAAAAAATCTTTTTTTTTAACAGAGGATGGCTGCTGAGGTATCGCAGGGAGTGGTGCTTGGGCCCCAGCCGTTCACAATACCAATTAAACATTCCCGTTGAGGGAATTAAATACAATATATCCCAGCCTGCTAACAGTGCTGAAGGATGTGGGATTGTAAATGGGTGAGGAGGTTGTAAAAAGTCTCCAAGGTGACTGACACAAGTGGGGTGAATGGGCACATATTTGGCAGATGGAGAGCAAACTAAGTAAAGGTGAAGCTGTATCCTTTGGTGGGAACAATAGTTTGGCAGCTTACCAATTGAAAAGGAATATGTTGAAACATATTGATCGACAAAGGGAATTGTGCTCCCTTTTGTTATTTCCTTCTGCGCAGCCTCCGAGGTCCATGCAGGGCAGGGAGTTCTGAATCCAGCAGTCAATCGGGAAATGGTATTAGCACGCTGAGCAGTATACACAGACCCTCTACGTGGGTAGCTGTAAACTTGAAAAGGATCCGGTCTTCTTGTACACCAGTCACTGAAAGTAATATTGCAGGAAAATAAAGCAGGTCAGAAGATAAATAGTGTGTTGACCTTCATTTCAAGTGGATTTGAGTCCAGGAGTAAGGCTGTCTTACTGCAGCTGTACAGGGCCTTGGTGAGACCCCATCTCGAACATGGTGCAATATCGTATACTGATTTGATCTCCTTACCGAATAAAGGACAAACCTGACATTCAGGGAGAGCATCGAAGGATAACCAGACTGATCTCTGGGATGACAGGCTTGTTGTGGGAGCAGGGTTTGGGGTGACTGGGCTTTAATTCCATGGGGTTTTGGAAAATATGTGGAGATCTCAGTGAAATATCTAAAACTCTGACAGGGTGAGACAGATTGGAAGCAGGGATGATAATTCCCCTGGCTGGGACGCCTAAAACAAGGGGCCACAGTATTAGTACAGGCAGGTCACACTGCATTGAGATTAGAATAAATGTCTGCACGCAGAGACTGGGGAACCTTGGGAATTCTCTCCCACATAAGGCTGTGGAAGCAAAGGCACTGAAAACAAAATGAGGATTTCTAGCTACTAAAAGAATGAAAAGGGCAGGAGAATGCTGTGGAGCCACAGGATCATCCATCATTATAATGGCTGGGTTAGAAATCTCTATGGACCGAAGAAACTACAGAAGTTCCTATTTTATATTTTTCCAAATGTTCATCACATTAAGGAATGTGTACATCGTGTGGGATAAGTGCATTGAGGAGATTTTCTCCATGAACGAGAATGTGGGAGGGCTCAATGTGTTGTATGACTACTCCTTTCCCGATGTTTCAGTGCAGTCTGGAGGAAACTCTGCAAATATTGTCACAAGCTCTCAGATGTTAGGAAGGACGTCTCTGCAGGGTCAACAGAACCGTGTTTCCCGTTCCCTTTTCCGATACCGAGGCTGTGGCTGGGTGTTCTGATCGGTTTTACCCTTTAAGACCTCAGTGCAGTTTGATACAATTGAATGCCTTGCTTGGCTGTTTCAGAGACCATTGAAGAATTTATCACATGTCTGTGCGTCTGGAGTTACTTTTAGGCCAGACCTGGAAAGCACGGGAGATTTACTTCCTGAAAGTCTATTGAGGAAGGCAATAGATGTTTAGAAGCGCCACTGACTTCAAGTTTACTATTACAAACAGCAGATTTTACATCTTGATATTTTATTAATTGTTTTTAACTTCCACCAGCTACCAGTGCAGTAGCCTGGTCTGGATTAGTAATCCAGTGATATTTCCACAACAGCACCATCTCCACATGGGGATCTATCTGAAACCACGCTGAGCAGGTTATTTCTTTGCTGCTTGACAGCTCTGTCAAAAATAACTCCCACCAATTTGACTGTCTTCATGGGACTGAGGGGGTGGTAATTGGTGAGATTGTAATTATTCGCTTCTTAGTGGACTGGACATTGCTGAGTAATTTTCCACATTGCCAGGATGATGTCAGATTTGAAACTGGAATGAAACACTTTCCCCAGGACACGGCTTGTTGTGCAGCATAAGTCTTCAGCCCTATTACAGGAATGGTGTCGGTGC
>NW_025195153.1:0-4332 GCF_004010195.1 Chiloscyllium plagiosum | reverse complement strand
AAGATCAGACAATATTCAGAACATTTTGTACGCTGTCAGCTCATGAACCAGTCTGTGCCCATATGCAGCAAGACCCAGACAACATTCAGGCTTGTGCTGTTAAAGTGTCGGTAACATTCATGATATAGCACAGTCAGAAACTGCACATTTCCACAGTTAAAAGAGGAGCTCATTCAGCATCTCAATGTGGTTGCACCCGGATATGAGGAAGTAATTCATGCCATCAAAACGAATGAACAAGAAGAGGGACAAACCATTCAACCCTTCTGCCTGTTCCACAAGAAAAGAAGCAGTCTCATCAGTGCATCTAACTGCTAAACAGGAACGTGAAAAGTCCAATCAGACCCTTGAACGTGTTCCATGCGACCAGGACGAGAACATTCATTCCCTCAAGGGTTTTTGCAGAAACAGGAGGGTGTAATTGATGCTCCAACATGACAAACCAAAGGAGCAGAGACTGCACTCAGAGACGGCTCCATGATATTCCTCGTAGCCCCATTGCATGTTGAACGTGTGCCATTTTAACATAGTTTCCTGGCAGTGAGGAGAGAAGCCAAATATTTTCTGTGAAGTCTCAAGGAGGCATATTCCCTCTCCGAGAAGCCAGACCCATGTTCTCCATCGAGGACAGAAGCTGTTGGGAATAGTTAACTGTTTTAGAGTGAAGGTATTGTCGCTGCTGTCGGATTGTGGATAACATGACGTTCTGTGCAGAGTCACACACACCGAATGCACTGTATTAATGTGGGGAGACTGTATGCAAAACACTGAACCTGTCTCTGTCAATGGACATGGAGAGTGGGGCTGAACTAGGAGAAACGTTCTCAGCGGCACTTAAACTATCGAGTATTATAACCCGCGTAAAAAACCAAACAATGGATTTTTTAACGTTCTTGGTGTCTGTTTAGAACATAATGAGTGATTGTCCATTCCTCTCAAGTTTCAATGCAATTACCTCTTATTCTGTCACAGCGCTACAGATTAATCTTTACTCACTCCTCATGGTACCATGACCCCTATGATTAGTCTGTTGACACTCTTTCACACTCTCTCTGTGACGAGGAGATCATTCCTTATAAAGGAGAGAAAATCTGCTCACAATACCCTAAATAATGCCTCAACAACACTCTCAAAGATTATCACAATAATTCATTTCCCTCACTTTGCCGTCTCTGTTTGTTTCCTGTGGTGTAAAAAAGCCGTTCCTTCTCTATGCCCTGAGATTGACACCGATGAGAAACCATTGTCTTCTTAACAGGACATGAGGCAAGCAGATGGGCTTTTTCTCACAAATGATAATGGTTTCATTTTAATTATATCAATTTCTTTCATGTGATATCAATGCATTATTTGTCGATGGCAGTAGGCTAAGCGTCATTGACTTGAGCACTATACACTATCTTACATCTGACAGATTCTGTGCAGAGAACAAGTTAAACTTCTCAAATGCAATTATTTTGTAATTGACACGTGGTTTGAAGAAACTTGAAGAAACAGCTGTATCGGATTGAACAAAAGCACAACTGATGGTTCATTCAGGAATTGCACTGAGGCTGAGGAGGCGACTGGGATATCCTAATGGTATGGTGGTATTGGACAGGATTGATGGGTAGGGAGGATATGGAAATGTAAATTTGTGCAGGACAGAAAGGATTATGGAGTTTGAGAACACCGGTTCCTCCTCGTATATCAGTGAGTAATTTGTAAATAGTAATTTGCTTTATATATTTTATAAGGAAAGGAATTATTGATTGGAACTGAAGACATTGATTGCCATTTCCTAATATTTACATATCATGAGCAGAAATTCAGTTCAACCCAGTTTAACAGTTAAAGAGAATGACTTACTAGGAACACCAACTATAGCGAGGATGGGATAGTAACCACCTTGTATAATCCAAAGGATTTCCTGGATCCGCCATGCTAATGATATCCAAGGCTGAGAAAGAAAGTAAAGACCCAAGGATAAACTACTGTTCATTGTTGGAACATTCAAGTCTAATGTTCTCAGATTCTGATCCATTGTTGAAACATTCGTGTGTAATGTTCTCAGATTCTGATCTCTCCTCCCTTCCCTTTGGAGCTGCTGATCCCTGTTAGTGCTGTCCGTGATGCTCCCTCTCACACTATGGGATAATGCATTGACAGATCCCATTTATCGTTTAAAGATGGAAACCCTCCACTGGGATAATTAGAATCCAAAGAGATTGACAATAATCACAGTCGGTGAACAAATAGCTCCAGTTAACCCCTTTCAATTCAATGTTAATTTTATTAAAATTCATAATAAAGTTTAAAATTTACACATTCCGCATGGGATATGTTGGAGTGACTGAGGGAAGGGATATTGGAGATGGCAGATTGTTTGTGTGTCATCATTCAATCTGCCTTGGATATGAGAGTAATGACAGAGAATTGTTGGAACATAAACCAGTTTCTCCATTTATCAATAGAAACGTATAGCCTGAAATTATTGATCAGTGATTATATTGATGAATGAGGTTGGTGAGGTGGAAGTTAAGGACCATGGCGGTCTATCCTTGTTGTGGTAGGAAGGATGGGGTTCAAGTACAGAGGTTTGGGAAACTGAGGAGAATCGGTGGAGCAACTCTATGCAAGCTCACCACCTCTTCAATGCTATCTGACCCTCTTCATATCTTTGTACTGTCTGAACACCAGGCTGTCGGTGGCACGGTGGCATAGTGGTTAGTACAGTGCCAGGGACACAGGTTCGATTCCCACTTCGGGTGAATGCTAGTTTGGAGTTTGTGTATTCTCCCCATATCTGCATGGATTCCCTGAGGGTGTTCTGGTTTCCTCCTGCAGTCCAAGCATGCGCAGATTAGGTGAAATGGGTATGCTAAATTGCCCATACATTACGTTATTAGTCAGCAGAGAATGGGTCTGCTTGGGTTACTGTTCGGAGGGTTGGTGTGGACTTAATTTCCAGAAAGGCCTGTTTCCACACTCTAGTGATTCTAATAATAAAAATTAGCCAAAGTGTCCTCAGTTCCTTCATCTAGATTATTAACTGTATAATGTGGAATTTGGTGCTCCCAACATTGAGTCTTGTGGAACAATGCTTGTTACTGACTGCCATCGTGAGAAGGCACATTTTACCCTTACTTTTTGCTAGTTTCAATCGATGCTAGCACGTTGCCTCTGACACCATGGGTCCCCTTTCTCAATAACCTCCAGTGTAGCAATTTGTCAAAGAACGTCTTGAGGTACAGTTAGATAATATCTATTGGTTCTCCTAATCTGCTCATTACTTCCTCAAAACATTCTAGTGGTTTGTCAGGCATGACCGCCCCTTGATGAAACCATAATAACTCTTCCCAATTTTAGAATCTACATCCAAGTATTCAGAAATCGCATCCTTCATTATGGATTTCAGGTTCTTACCCACAACTGAAGTTAGGTTAATCAGTCTGTAATTTTCCGTCTTCTGCCTTAAACCCTTATTAAACGGGGTGTCACGTTAGCGATTTTCCAGTCCACTTTGCCCTTTCCTGATTCTCGTCATTCCTGAAAGATCACAACTAACGCTTGCACTACACCTTCAGCTATCTCGCTTACAAGGCTTGAGTGTAGTCCCTCTGGTCCAGATGATTTATCTGCATTCTGGCCATTCAGTTTTATAACCCGTTCTCTTTGGTGATGACCACCATACACTGTTCTTCCCCTCACTCTGTTGTTTTTTTCGGAAATTAATCGTGTCTTCCACTGTGAATACTGACGCAAAGTTCCTCAGGCCATTCCTTTGTTCCCCACCACTACCTCTCTGGCATCATTTCCATTATCTACTTTTGCCTGTCTTTTGCACTTTATATGTCTAAGTGGCTAGCTTACCCCCTTATTTAAGTTTCTCCCTCGTTATACATTTTTGTTGCCCTCTGTTGGTCTTTGTAAGCTTCCCAATACTTTGGTTTCACACTGTTCTTTACCACATAATATACTTCTCCTTTTTGCTTTGATGCTATCCCTGACTTCCCTTGTCAGCCATGGTTGCCTCATCCTCCCTGTACCATAACTCTTTCTCCTTGCAATGGATCTCTGTTGTGTCTCCTAAGTTACTCTTAGAGTTTCCTGCCATTGCTGTTCTAATGTCTTTTCTGCTAGGCTACTATCCCCGTCAATTCTACCCAGCTTCTCCCTTCTGCCTCTGCAGTTGCCTTTATTCAGCTGAAGTACTGTTGCCTCTGATTCTATCTTCTGCCTCTCAAATTGGAGAATAAACTCAACCATGTTATGATCGCTGCTCCGGATTGCTTCCTTCAATTTAAGATTCCTTATCTATTCCTTATTCCTTATCTTTGCACAACACTAAAA
>NW_025195152.1:0-4331 GCF_004010195.1 Chiloscyllium plagiosum | reverse complement strand
GGCCAGTTCTGTGCTGTATTTTTATATGTTCTATGTTCTATGGTAGGGACATCGGAATGCGGGAAATGCAATTGCTGATGTGCAAAAAGATTAAGAAATCCAAATTTAACAAATGAATGCGCTTTCCCTTCCTTAAAGAAGGAAGAGAGACGGCTGAAGTAATTACATGTAGGAGTTTTCATCCCAACTCTTTTTATAATCCGTATAAGCTTAATGCAAATAAACCCATTCTGCTTGAAGTGGAATGGATGGAATTTGTTCGTATTTTCAGGAATTGGAGACACTTAAGAGTGGAACCCGTTTGTGGAATTTAACGTCACAACACAATGATGGATGAGCACATCAAGCCATTTATTAATAACGCATCGCAGTGCTGGAGAAGTACTGTGGAATTATTAATTTTCGTGCATGTCAGGAATTTCGAAACTAATGAGCCTTAATAATAAAAAGTAAATTTAGATTCAGGTGGAATGTTATTCTAAAACATTTAACTGCAATAGTTATCTGATGACGTAAGTGGTTATTTTAAGGACGATAAAGTGCATGCGTGCAGTCTCAATATTTTCAATGCACTCAAAAATGGAAGTAAATTTGATGGAGACTGCACAATATTGAATTTGAACAAATTTACAATGAGACATTTCAAATTTCTAGAGCGTGTTGCGTAGCAACTTTTAAAAAATGTGGGTCATCTTAGAGAAAGTACAAATAAAGTATATTGTGCCTGAATCAAGAGGAAATATTTGACTTCTGCGTAAAAATATTATAAGATTATACACCATCCAATGCAAATCACGAAGATCTGTGGGGATTTTGAGATGGTGGCAATATTTTAGCCGCAAAATTATTTCAGATGAAGTAATTAAGGGTGGAGATTAATAGCAGAAGAAAATATCAGATTAATGTGTTGAAATGCTAATGAAGGTTAAAATGAATTTTAGTGAAAAGGAAGTTTAGACGATAGCACCAAACTGATCGTTTTCTTCTGATGATGTGTTGCCATTGTCTTTAATATTAGGAAACATTGAATTGGTGATCAAGCCACTACCCAAGGCAACATTATCGTATGTGGAGAGATTAATTAAATCTCTCTGATCGTTTGATGAGGTCATGTTTGGATCCGACGTAAGTGTGCAACAATGCATGTTTCCTTGGATGTAACAAACATGATACAGTGGAAAACATGCACAAAAGACCAGTTCCCAGACATATACATCTACTTTGCAGAAGTATTAATGTGATTTGGAAGAGCAGAAAAATACAGCTTAAACGAAAAGACACTGACACAAAATCTGTCGAGATACTTTCATTAAAATCTTGAGAGTATCATTAGTGAAGGCGCGGCAAAATAATTACAATCTAGAGAATGAGTGTGATTGGCCATTCATCCATAATATTACAGAAATGAAAGAAAATGTACTTTGGGAAGATTAATGTTGGACTGTTTGATGGGGCCCATCGGATGACACACAGAATCTACCCCACTGCCCATCATGAGCTTTTAGATAATTAGATGGTTGGTGAGGTCGTAATACATTAAGACAGTTAGTTTCCGTGAAAAAAAAATGCTAAGCTAAGTCTCAGGTGGTGCAGCAGTCTCTGGTAAGGGACTCCTAGGTAAAATAAAATGCAGGAAGCACAAGTTGAAGGTAAAGCATCCTGAACGTTAGAGCTGTATTGATTAATAGGTTTAACATTTTATCTGAAAAGCAGTTACTTGCATTTGCAGAAAGTTAGCACTGACCGATACAGCTACTCATAAAGTTGGCAAAAGGGAAACATATTGAAGAGTCATCCACAAGACGGAAACACATAAATAGAGCAGTCCATGTATGGTCTATTTTCCTGCTATTTGGTGAAGTGATCTGTGAATAGATTTCTGGACCATTAAAGAAAAGCACAAGTTAATGAACCTGAATTAAAATTAATGTACATAGAACGATTCAACCGCCAAATCAAAAAGGAATTAAAGAACATATAGCTACTCTGTAAATTATCTTTCTTTTCTCTCAACCCCTTGCAGGTTTTAAGGCCCTCGTCAGAAACGAGATCCATATCTTAGAATGAGAGGTGGGATAGATTGAGATCACAATTAAATATGTTACGCTGTTGTTGCACAGCGACTGTAATTATGGGTAATACTAATATTAGCGTAAGAATAAAAGTGCTTATCCTTTGTGGTTGCCTCTCAATTTTGACCAGATCTCAGGAAGACAGGCACTTGGCACGAGTCATTGGTTCCTTCTCAGCATTGACTGTAGAGCAGGGTGAGGGGCGATACAACGATTGGTCACGAAATGGCACTGAAATGATGCACGTTATTGTTGTTGTATCCATATGCATATTAGTTATTTTACAGTAGTTTTAATCTCCCAGTTCTTTTCCATAATTAGTATACAGTCTTGCATGGCTGTCGCTGATTTGTATCTACCTTTGTTATTATAACACGTGCTGTCATAAATCGTAAGGATGGATTGTATAGTATGGGCCGAAGCACTAAACGTTAATGATATTCAAGAGACGCATGAGGCAAAAAAGAAATCTGGGATCGTCTGAAGAGCTGTATTTGTTTCTGATACTCAAAATGCTACACGACATTGAATGAATCCAAATGGATGTTGGGAAAGCTTTTTGGCTGAAGGAGCCACTCCTTTTTAAAACATTTGACGAGGGATGGAGGTGATTGCTTCGAATTTCAAGAGCGCTAATTATTATTTTACAAGATGTCACATTGTTCTCAAAACAATGCAACTTTAAAAAGGAGGAAGAGAGACAAAGATAGTGACCAGAACGTCAGTGAAATAAACCTACAATACTGTCTGTCACAACAATGAATCTGCAAGGTTACAGTTTATAATGTTTGTGTTCAAACATCACTGGATATCTGAATAAATAAAAAAAATTAACGAACGCCGAAATTCACAGGCTGAGTTTGGATGAACTTGTGTGTGAGAGAGCTCACAGCCAATGAGGAGTGCATATTTCTTAAGTGCAAAATTGCTGCAAATCTGCAATAGTGAGCAGAGTGGGATATTTCTTGATGAGATCTGTCTCTGAATTAAATGTAAAATGCATAAACCATAAGTACTATGTTAACCGGGAGCAGTGTATTTTTAGAACAATAAGTCGGTGCTATTTTCTGGGTCTGTTGCTTGTGAAGGAGCAAGGGTGGCATTTAGTACACTGATGTGGTCTTCCTGTTGGATGTGGACGATAAGGGAGACTTTCCATGTTCCTGATGATTATGTCTGCATGATTTGTGTTTGGTTGCAAATCCTATCATATCCCACGGATCGGTTGGAGTGGCAGTTTGAGGCAATGTGGAATTCAGAGGATCTGATGGTGTGAAGAATGGCAATTAAAAGAAGGGAGAAAATATACAGATGCAGTCAGATAGATGGGTTAAAGCCACGAAAAATAGGAGGTGGGAGGTTAAGCAGGAATCTCCTATGGTTGACCATATCTCAAACAAGTATGCTGTTTTGGAAAATGTAGGGAACAATAGATTCTCAAGGGAATATAGCACGAATAGCCAAATTTCTGGTACTGAGAATCGCGCAACTATAGTGAGGGGTACGTACGATTTCATGCTATTGATTGTAAAAGGGGACTCTCTAATCACAGACACAAACGGAGGATTCTGTGGCCACCATCGAAAAATCGTAATGGTTTGTACCCTCCCTGGCACAAGGATCAAGGATATCTCGCAGAGGATGTAGAATGTTCTCAAGTAGAGAGGGACAAGCAGCAGGTCGTTGTACGCATAGGAACCAACAATATAGGAGGGAAATGAATGAGAGTCCCATGAAAGAATACAGAAACCTGGGCAGCAAAGCAAAAACGAAATATTCAAGGGAAGTTAAAGATGAATTAATCTTGATGATAAGAACTAGTGAGATACACAGAGCAAACGAATGCGTGGCTGAGGAGCTGATGCTGTGTAGAATGTTTCAATGCTTTGGATCATTGGGATCTCTTCGAGGTAGAAATGACCTTTATAATGAAGACGGATTGCTTCTGAATGGGAAGGGGACTGATATTGGCAAGAAGATTTGGTAGAGGGGCACGGGCGGATTTAAACTACTAAAATTGAGGGGGAAAAGGTGGTGTGCGTGGGCCCCAGTGTGGTCGTGAGGAAATATATAAATCTGAGACAACCACATTTGGAAAAAAAGAAGCAAGGCAAACGGTCAAGGCAGAAAAGCACAAAGCAGAGAACAAGCTAGAACTGATAAATTAATCTACATATATTTCAATGGAAGAGGCCTAAGAGAGAAGGCAGATGAACTCAGAGCATAGTTACGAACATGAAACTAGTCGGTCACAGCAAC
>NW_025195151.1:0-4331 GCF_004010195.1 Chiloscyllium plagiosum | reverse complement strand
GTGACCTTAGATGAAATTAATTAGGAAAGTATACTGAGGATAATTGGCGGGTGTGACTGAAGAATTGGCTACAGGGAGCAGACAGATAATTTACACCCATGTTTTGCATCATTCCTCACAGCGGAATATACAGTAAGTATTTCAATGATGTAAACAAAATGTTAGTAGGAGGGAAGTTTGAACCGTCTCTAACAAAAGGAACAAGGATTTTTCTAACAGGTAAGAGTAAGAAGTAAGTAGCTGGTTTTAAAAGAAGTGGTCACGGTCTTGGGGTCATGGCGCCCTCTTTATCAAATGTTAATTCTGCTGTTTGTTAATTGAAGCAGTAAGTGCGGCAGCTTGAATGAGTTGTCATCACGTTTATGTACACACGGTTCTGACCATGGCATGTTCACCCTCACTCATCACTGAAGCGGAGATCGGCTTCATGGTAATGGTAGACTGAGAAAATATATTGTGGTTGAATATAACTCTACTGCTGCTGCTGCTGCTACTACAGCTGCTATGATTTACAGCATCACATGAATGCCCAGTTTGAGCTGCAATATCTGCAATACAATTCTGCTGCCTGTCCTCATTCGCACAGGGATCCAGTCACCCTTCTCCCCTGTACACAGTGCCCTATCCAGGTTTCTGATGTGGGAACGCTTCATTTTTAAAAAAAATTCTCATCCTGTTAGGGTATCTTCATGATGCCATGCCTCCAATTTATCGCATTCCTAAAAGCATTTAACGTTTTTACCTGAATCTCTTCCCCTCCGGTAATACCATCTTCTGTTTAAAGCCACTGTGTTTTCCTGTTTCTCTCCATGACCATGATTAAGAGCTCTATAGTGTCGGGGATGACAGCCTTATGTAGTTTCAGAGCAAATGAATTTAGAACATAGAACATAGAACATAGAACAATATAGCACAGAACAGGCCCTTCGGCCCACAATGTTGTGCCGAACATTTGTCCTAGCTTAAGCACCCATCCATGTACCTATCCAATTGCCACTTAAAGTTCGCCAATGATTCTGACTCTGCCACTCCAATAGGCAGCGCATTCCATGCCCCCACCACTCTCTGGCACTGTAAGAATTTGTATATCTTACATTATCATTCACTTCCCGGTGTATTGCACTCCATGTTGGACAGGGCGTGTGAGCAGCTTTGACACACATGTTTGAAACATGTTTAAAACCAGAAATTGCTGGAGATACTAACAAGTCTGACAGCATCTGCGCAGTGAAACAGAGTTAATCTTTCGGGTTCTGTGACTGTTCCTCAAAGCACCCAGTAAGTCCAACAATTTTTGTTTTTGTTTCAGATATCCTGTATCCAATGATCTTTGCTATATTGAAATTGTATTCTGTAGCTTTTCATTTTTGAAGGAACTCAGGGGTCTGGCAATATCTGCAGAGACAGAGAAACAATGTTAATGTTTCAAGTCCAGTGCAAATCTTCTTCAGACGTGTAAAGGATTGGAAAGTGAGCGTTTTAGTATCTTGGCAGAGGGGGGGAAGAGTGTTTGGAGGCCCAGTGTGAAAGACAAATGGGCTTGAAATTGTGGTGAAAGAGACACAGATATATAATGGGTGTAAATTAATGTGTAAATATATGAAATTGATTTACTCTGTTGAATGGAACAAAACAAGACACGAACTTAGGGAGCCCAGGAGGGAGAGTGTACAGAAAATGGAGAACAGCCATAGTGGGTTCAGGCTGTGAATTTATGGAATTGAATATTAACTCCTACAGAATGTAACGTACCAAAGTGTAAAGTGAGGTGTTACTCGAGCTTGGGTTGCGCTTCATTGGAACATTGCAGCGTCCTGAAATTTCTTAGAATCCCTACAGTGTGGAAACAGGCCCTTCAGACCAACAGGTTTATACTGACCCTCCAAAGAGTATGCAAACCAATCCCATTCTCTACCCGAACACTATATATAGACCCTTGATTATTGCACCTAATATCAACATCCCTGAACACAATCGGCAATTCAGCATGGCCAGTTCACCTAACCTGCAGAACCTTGAACTGTGACAGGAAACGAGTACACCCAGAGGAAATCGAACCCAGTTCCCTGATGCTGTGAGGCAGCAGTGCAAACCACTGAGACACCGTGCCATCCAGGACCGCAATATTATAAGGCCACAAGACTATACGAGCAGAAATGAGCCATTTGGGCCATCAACTGTGCTTTGCCATTCTATCACGACTGCTAGATTTTCAACCCCATTTCCCTGCTTCCTCTCAGTAACCTTTGAGCCTCATGTCAATCAAGAACTTATCTGTCTCTGTTTTACATATACTAAATAGAACATTGAACATAGAAAAGTATAGCACAGAACAGGCCGTTTGTCCCACGATGTTGTCGCGAGATTTAATCCGAATGTAAAATATAATAATTTAACCTACGGAACCCTCAACTCACTGCTATCCATGAGCATGTCCAACAATCGCTTAATCAACCCCAATGACTCTGTTTCCACCACCAGAGCTGGCAGCGCATTCCATGCATTCACAACTCTCTGCGTAAAGAACCTACCTCTGACGTCTCCCTTATACCATCCTCCTAATACCTTCAAACTATGACTTCTCGTACTAGTCAATCCTGTCCTGGAGAAAAGTCTCTGTGTATTAACTCTATCTATTCCTCTCATTATTTTGTACACCTCGATCAGGTCTCTTCTCTCCTCCTTGTCTCCAGAGAGAAAAGTCCAAGCTTGTTCAAACTTTCTTCATAAAGCAAGCCCTCCAGTCCAGGCAGCATCCTGGTAAACCTTCTTTGCACATTCTCCAAAGCCTCTGTGTCTTTCCTATCGTAGGGCGACCACAACTGCATGAAATATTCCTAGTGTGGTCTCACCAGGGACTTGCAGAGCTGCAGCAAAACTTTGCGGCTCTTATACTCGATCCCCCTGTCAATGAAAGCCAAACACCATATGCTTTCTTGACATACTATCCACTTGGGTGGCAACTTTGAGTGATCTATGCACTTTCACACCAGATCGCTCTGATCCACTACACTGCCAAGAATCCTGTATTTAATGCTATATTCAGGATTCGAGTTTGACCTTCCAAAATGCATCAAAGCAGAATACTTTCAATCAACAACCACTCTCTGTCTTCTGCCAGCCAGCCAATTCTAAATCCATATAGCCAAATCTACCTGTATCCCATACTTCCTGACTTTATGAATGAGCCTTCCACGGGGAACTCTATCAAATGTCTTGCTGAAGTCCACATGCACCTCATCCATTGCTCGATCATCATCGACCTGTCTTGACACCTCCTCAAAGAAATCAATAAGATTTGTGAGGCATGACCTGCCCTCACAAAGCCATGCTGACTGCCTTTAATCACACAATGCTTTGCCAAATAGTCATAAAACCTATCCCTCAGAATTTCTTCCAAACTTTGCTGACCACAGACGTAAGACTGACTGGTCTCTAATTGCCCGGGATTTCCCTATTACCCTTCTTGATATAAAGAACAACATTCGCCTCATTCCAATCCTCTGGTACGACTCCTGTGGAGAGTGAGGAGGCCGACGAGGGGAGAGGCCATTTAGACTTGGTGCTCGTTAACTATCCGGGGCAGGTATCAGACCTTGTGGTGGGAGAGCTTTTTGGTAATAATGACCAGAACTGCCTTAAATTCTACATAGCTATGGAGAAGGAGAGGATTAGGCAAAATGGGAGAATATGTAATTGGGGAAGAGGAAACTATGATGCGATTAGACATGAGTTAGGAAGCATGGATTGGGAGCAATTGTTCCATGTAAAGGCACTATAGACATGTGGAAACTGTTTAAGGAACACTTGTTGCAAATGATAAATAAATATGTCCCTCTGAGACAGGCAAGAAGTGGTATGACAAAGGAACCTTGGTTAACGAGAGCGGTGGAGCTTCTCGTCAAAAGGAAAAAAGGTAGCTCAAATAAGGTGGAGCAAGCTAGGGTCGAGCTCCCCTCTAGATGATTACAAGCAGGCGAGGAAGGAGCTCAAAAATGGTCGGAGGAGAGCCGGGGTGGGGGGCACGAGAAAGGCTTGGCAGAACGGATTAGGGAGAACACAGTCATTTTACACTCATGTGAGGAATAAGACAATGGTCAAAGAAAGAGTAGGGCCGATCAGGGATAGCATAGGGAATTTGTGAGTGGAGTCTGAGGAGGTAGTGGAAGCCCAAAATTAGTTTGTTGCTTCTGTCTTCACGAAACAAACGAAATTTGTTGTGAATGAAACCTTTGAAGAGCAGGTGTGCTTGCTGGAATGGATAGAGATAGAGGCAGCTGATGTGCTGAACATTTTGTCAAACATTAAGAGTGACAAGTCGCCATGCCGGA
>NW_025195150.1:2555-4331 GCF_004010195.1 Chiloscyllium plagiosum | reverse complement strand
CCATCTCCATCAACCTATTGCACTCTCAACTACCTTCCCCCCAACTGCAATCCCTCCCATTTATGTCTCCACCCCGAGGCTTCCAGCCTCATTCCTGATGAAGGTCTCCCGCCCGAAACGTCGAATTTCCTACTCCTGAGATGCTGCTATGTAGAGGGAGTGACTTGCTGTGCTTTTCCACACCACTCTAATCTATACTCTACGTGCAGCCTAACTAAAGTCTTAAAAAGCTGCAACACGACATCCTGATTCTTGTACTCAATTCCCTGACTTGGCACATTGAATTTATTCAATGGCTGACTCTTCTGGGTCAGGGAATTCCAATGATCCATCAACTCTCTGAGTGAAGAAGTTCATCCTCATCTCAGTCCTAATGGCCTACCTCTAACTCTGAGACATTGTGCCCTGCTTCTAGATCCCCCTAACCCTTAACCCAAGCTTGGGTAAATCCCTTTCTGTTTATCCCTTTAAAAATGCTTTAGATATTAATGAGATCACGTCTCATTCTACAGAAACTCAAAGCTGGTACAATTACAACACTTAAAAGGAATTTAGATGGTATATAAATTGCAAGAGCAAAGAGGGATGTAAGACAATAAGACAGAGGAACAGAAATTAGGCCAATCAACCTTTCAAGTCTGCTGTGCCGTTCAGTCTTGAAGAAGGGTCACACCCAAAATGTCGGCTTCTCCACCTCTTGACGCTGCCTGGCTTACTGTGTTCTTTCAGCCTCCTGCCTGTTTACTTTGGATTCCAATAACTGCAGTTATTTTTATCAT
Source organism: Chiloscyllium plagiosum (assembly GCF_004010195.1). Classification (NCBI taxonomy): domain Eukaryota; kingdom Metazoa; phylum Chordata; class Chondrichthyes; order Orectolobiformes; family Hemiscylliidae; genus Chiloscyllium; species Chiloscyllium plagiosum. The sequence continues at coordinate 3,552 of NW_025195150.1, read as the reverse complement.
TGCCATTCAATCATGACTGGTAAGTTTCTCAACCCCCATTCTCCTCATAATCCTTGATCCCCTTGATACTCAAGAACCTAGCTATCTTTGTCTTAAATATACTCAATGCACTGGCCTCCACGGCCTTCTGTGGCAATGAATTCCATAGATTCACCACTCTCTGGCTGAAGAAGTTTGTCCTTCACTCTGAGATATGAGCCAACTGCTGACAAATGGGACCAGATTAGTTTAGGATATCTGGTTGGCATGGATGAGTTGGACCGAAGGGTCTGTTTCTGTGTTGTACATTTCTATGACTTTACTTCTCTGTTTGTAAACCATCTAGGGGCATCCAGAGGTTGGGAAAAGAGCCAAAGATATGCGGTTTTTGGCAAGAAATTACAAAATTGACAGAAATTTGAAATTTTGCAGATATGACAAAATTTGATAGATTTGTATAAAGTGGCTTTATAAACAGAAAGCTTTTCTGAGCTGAATATTGGGAATAACCGAAATAACAGAGAAACAGGATTGTTTTTGCAGGCTCCTGAGACAGCAAATGGGCCTCAGTTTAACACCCCATTGACACCTCTGACAGTGCAGCACTCCCTCAATCTAATATTTGTTCTCAGGCTACTATATGACCACCACAAGCGATAAATTTAATTCCTGAAACAGTATTCTGATTTTATTATTCAGGGTGAGGGAGGTGAATTAATTTGTCAGCAAAAGTTGGACAATTGTGAAGACAGGATGGCATGGGCAGGTTGGTACAATGGGTTGTCCACCCCTTGTCTGCGTGGGTTTCCTCCGGGTGCTCCGGTTTCCTCCCACAATCCAAAAATGTGCAGGTTAGGTGAATTGGCCATGCTAAATTGCCCATAGTGTTAGGTGAAGGGATAAATGTAGGGGAATGGGTCTGGGTGGGTTGCTCTTCGGAGGGTCGGTGTGGACTTGTTGGACCGTAGGTCCTGTTTCCACACTGTAAGTAATCTAAATCTAAATCTAAATCTAAATC
>NW_025195150.1:0-1222 GCF_004010195.1 Chiloscyllium plagiosum | reverse complement strand
TTTGGTAAACTCTCCTAATATTTGGAAAGGCAAGGACTGATTAGGGATAGTCAGCAAGGCTTTATGCGTGGGAAATCATGATTGAAGTGACAAAGAGGATTGATGAGGGCAGAGTGGTAGATGTGATCTATATAGACTTCAGTAAGGCGTTCAACAAGGTTCCCCATGGGAGACTGGTGAGCAAGGTTAGATCACATGGAATACAGGGAGAACTCGCCATTTGGATTGGGTTGGGATATCTGGTCGGTACGGATGAATTGGACTGAAGGGTCTGTTTCCGTGCTGTACATTTCTATGACTCTATGACTCTAATATGTACGACATGGTCGTGTTGTGTGTACATTTTTGTTTTCAAGGCAGTTGTGAAACACTTTCAGACATTGTGCTGGATAAAAGGCATGACCAAAATGCAAGTGTGGATGCTGTCATTGTTCTAAGGACTTGAACACACAATCTGTACTGACACATTTGTGGAGCACTTAGGGGTGGCCTCACATGCCAGGGATCTCTGTTTTGAATGAAATGCTGAGGGGAGTCTGTTTGCCCACTCAAGTGGATGTAAAATATCCCATTGTGCTACTTCAATGAAGCTCGGGGAGCTTTCCTCAGTGACCCAGTTATTAGCCATCCCTGAACTGGCATCACTTAAAAGACATCATTTTATTGCAGTTTGTGGGACCATGCTCCATCCAGACAAAAGCTTCCATCATTGAAAATTCACAGGTCAACCCAAATTATGGTACCTCCAAACTGCCATTAATGTTTCCCAACATTTATTTGTCTGTTAGTCTCCATGGGCACAGATAGAATGTCAATGGAACTCTGTCAAGTGGCTTTTATACTTAATATGAACAATTAAAAACCCGTTTAATCACAAAATGCATCGTAGTCAGGTCCAATAATATTTTCTTACAATGCCCATGCACACTCACATTCGAGCTGGGATCATTAGACAATAAACTGAACTCTTCCAACCTTTCCTCTACTCACTGAGACAGGCTACAATCAACTACAGCACCTTTCCTTCACAGAGCACCAAAATCCCAACAGAGAAGGATGGAAGTGGGAAACTCCCTTCCTGTCTCATTCATGTCACTTTTCTGCTTGCATGATAATAACAAAAATGGACTTGAGATTCTTCTGGACCCACAGGTTCAAATCCCACCACTGGAGCTAGTGTCAAAGAATGCAATCTGAAAGATTACCAATTTTCACAAATTAA
>NW_025195149.1:0-4331 GCF_004010195.1 Chiloscyllium plagiosum | reverse complement strand
ATTTCGTTCGTTCTCTCGCTTCCGTAAAGGTGATTTTATTTTTTTTGCTGCAATTTTTAATTCTGGAGTCAAATTAAAAGAAAAGCTTGGTTAAGAAAATCAGAACTGTGGGAAGAATGGCTCCACAATTTAAAACCTTTTAACTCGGTGTTCACGGTAAGGGTTGTTGACACAGCAGCTGATGTCTTCAGACGTATTGCTCGGGGACAAAATATGCAGAATTTCTGGGATCGACTCTATGCTGAAATGGAGATTCCGTGTACTCGTCTTTGTGTAAATAACATTCTGCCTGCCAGCAACTGACATTGTCACCAGGTGACAGATGGTTGTGAACGTTTCGGCAGAAACATTCCGAACAGCTGAAAGGACATTGCGATGTTTATCTGGGCAATATAACCACCTCAAGCCTGGCGCTCACCCGGTTACATCGCCCTGTCAGTCGCTATAAGTGCACAACCTGTTATAGTGTACAAAAAGAAAATAAAACAAATGCATTAATTCAATGTCTGAACTGATTGGCAACTGCTATTAGGACATTCCGCAGTTTGCAAAGTGTGTGCTGTCTCTGGCAAGCCAACGTCGATAGTGTTGGACCCTGTTTGGACAATCGACATTGTGTATCTGCATCCATAGAAAAGCAGCGCCTTTAAAATGTAACACCTGATATTTTGACAGCCAACAGTTTGCAGCTTGTGTGTTGCAGCGAACACATGAGTGCACAATGAGATGCTGGACACTTTCCTGAGTAAACTGTCAGACAACGCAGACTTTGTTCACCTCTGAGAGACTGTGTGGAGTGTTGCGGCTGGTGAGGTGCTTGTGAGAGATAAATACATAACTGACCAATCGCCTGTCCAAGGTGAGCAGAGACATGTTTCCATTCATATCCCTGAGATGGAAGTATTTCTGTGAATTGTGTCCATATCCAGACCTTTTGACTGCTCTGGTCTCCCTGAGGAGAGATCAGCCTCCAGCTTGTAATAACCCACTGGATTAATCTCAAAGATGTAAAACTAATGGGCTAGTTACAAAGGGATCTTTTGATGCCATGGAAAAATCCCCATCGTTGATTAATGAGGGCTTGTTTCATCTCCCATATCTGTTGAGAACAGGCATCACTTTGAAAATAACCTCGATTGTGCTGTTTGCCACTATCACCGTGCGAAATGGGACAGACTTAAGAAAGATCTGTCAATTCAAGACTCAGAATCTGCAAAGTACTGTCGGCCAACAACAGCCGAACAATTATACTCCAGTAAAACCTGTCACCTCATGGCCTGGCATTTTCCCCAGCCAGCCATTACTATTCATCCTGAGGAATCAGACCTGGCTCAATGAAGACTTCAGGAATGCATGCCAGGAGTAGAAAGCTGCACAACTGAAGATGAGGTGTCAACCTTGTGAAGTCAACAAAATGCCCTACATGCATGCCAAGCAACATAAGCAATTATTGCTAGACAGTGCCAAACGATACCACAAGTGCAGAATTGCAGTCCTGCACATCCAGTCGTGAATGATGGTGAATGGTGGTTAAACAACTCACTGAAGGAGGCGGCTCTTCAGACATCCCCATTCTTAATAATGGAACAGTTCAGTCCATCAGTGCCAAAGATAAGGCTGAAGATTTCGCAGCAAACTTTACCCAGAAGTGCAGAAAGGATGATTCATCTCGGCCTCCTCCAATTGTCCTCAACATGATAGAAACGATTCTTCACCCAATTATATTCGATCCACGTGATGCTAAAAATATTTGGAGGTACTGAATACTGCAAAGTCAACGTGCCCAGACAAAATTCCGGCAATAATACTGAAAACGTGTGTTCCTGAACGTGCAGCTTTCCTCGCCAAGCTGTTCCTGTACAGTTACAACGCCAGCATGCACTCTGCCCTGTACACAAAAGGTAAGACAAGTCCAATCCGGCGAAACAGCGCCCCAACAGTCTGCTTTCGATCTTTTCGGTCACTTTCTGAAGTAAGTTTAGGTATATGCCATCTAGTTAGCAGACCTATCTCTCCTCATGCTTTTCAAATTTCCAGCACATCCTGCTTCTTAACATCAATATCTTCGAGCATATCAACTGTTTTACGCTGTCCTTACACACTACAATTCCCTCTTAGTCGTGAACACTGAAGCAATGTATTAATTGAAGATCACTCCCAAATCCTCCAAATCCAGGCACAGGTTCCTTAAGTTATCCCTGATCAGCCCTACACTCACTCTGACTCTCCATTTGATCCTCACATAAGTGTAGAGCGCCTTAGACTTTTACTTAATCCTACCCATCAAGGATTGTTCATGCCCTCTTTCCTGAGTGCATTCTTCAGTTCCTTCCTGGTCACCTTCTAACCCCCTGGAGCTCTGTCTATTTTTTCTTCCTGAACCTTATGTAAGCTTCCTTCTTCCTCTTAATTAAATGTTCCACATCTCTTGTCATCCATGTTTTCTTCCCCCTACCATCCCTTCCTTGCCTCACTGGGACAAACCAGTCAAGCACTAGCAGCAAGTGCTCGATAAACAACCTTCACATTTCGGTCGTGAATCTCTCCGAGAATATTTTTTTCCAAGTTATGTTCCACAGCTCCTACGAACAGTATGGCAATTCCCCATCCCCCAATTAAATACTTTCCCATACCGTTTGCTCCTATCCTTGCCAATGACTATGGTAAAAATCGAGGAGTTGTAATGAACATCACTGAAATTCTGCCCCACCGATCGATCTGATGCATGACTTGGTTCGTTGCCAAGTATCAAATCCAATATGGCCTACCCTCTCGTCGACCCATCTGCACACTGAGCCAGGAATCCTTCCTGGACACACCTGACCACATTAGCTCCATCCAAAGTATTTGCACTCAGGAGGTTCCAATCAATATTAGGGAAGTTGAAGTCACTCATACCAACACTTCTGTTGCTTCTGCATCTTTCCAAAACCCGTCTCCCAATCTGTTCCACCGTGTCTCTGCTGTTATTTGGAGGTTTACAGCAAACTTCCGATAAAGTGACTGCTCCTTTCCTGTTTATGAATTCCACCCATACTGACTCAGCAGACAAACCCTCCTTGACAACCGACAGAGCTGCTTTCTGCAGCTGTGATGTTCCCCTGATTAGGAATGCCGCTCCCCTACCTCATTTACCCCCATCTTTATTGTTTTTGAAGAAACAACCCTGGAATATTCAAAAACCATTACTGCTGTTGATATCTAAGTCAACATAATGGCCACAGCATCATAGCTCCAAGTACCGATAAGTGCTCTCAGTTCACCACTCACATTCTGAAAATTCTTGTGTTAAAATAGACTCACTTCATATCATCACACTGACTGTAACTTTGCCCTAGCAATTGCCTATCCTTCTACCCAGTCTCTCTGTGCGCTGCATCTGCCATTTCACCTGTTACCCCATCCTCTGATCTTTGATGCGGTTCACATCTCTCTGACAAACGAATTTAAACACTTCTGAAGAGCTTTTGCGTATCTTCTGCCAGGGATATTGGTGGCCCTGCAGATCCAGTTCCCTAATGTGGTCTGTGAGGAACTAGATTTGGGGGCACTTCTCGCAGGGAAGTCAGCAGGGACACTAGCGGTGACCCTTCCTTCCCACATTCTGCAGGAAAAGCATACAACTGCCCGTGCCTACATCTCCTATGCTCTAATTTGTCAAAAGAGGTTAATAAAAATGCAACCTTACCTCACCAACCCTCCCCATAGTATCTTCATTTATTGGATAGAGAGGAGGACGGGTGCCAGACACGAGACATGTCGTGCTCCAGATTTAGCTGTGGCCTGAATATACTAATTCACTTGCCGAACAGTTGACGTGTCTGCTTCCGCTGTTCTTAAGATTGTACGCCAACAATTCACGAAGTAATTATTTAATATTTAGTCTTAGCTTCCCGGCTGTGCCTGGCTCGTGCTTTCTCGACTCTCGCTGCTGAAATATTGTAAATTAATCTCTTTCCCTTTGTCAGTCCTTAGCCCCTGACCCGCTGTTCATATGCTAACACATGGGTGTTTAAAATGTTGCAATCGTATCCGTTTCCACGACTTCTCTGGCAGCTCATTCCATGCGTGCACCACCCTTTCTGTGATAAGTATGCCCCTTAGTTCCCTTTAAATATTTCCCCTCTCATCCTAAACTTACACACGAGTTTTGGACTCCACAACTCAGTGGAAAGTCCTTGCCTACATACCCCCTGTCTCCGTGAGTTTCCTCCCGTTGCAATGCTTTCCTCCCACAATCCAAAGATGTGCAGATACATCAATTGGCGATGGTAAATTGCCTATAGTGTTCAGAGGTATGAAGGTTGGGTTCTTTATTCACGGGTAAATAT
>NW_025195148.1:2746-4331 GCF_004010195.1 Chiloscyllium plagiosum | reverse complement strand
TCCTGATAAGGACCTTTTACTCCGGACTCTCAGGCGTATTTGTGTTCATTAATCCTCATTCCATGCTCATATATAATCCGTCATACTGGGGGCTCCTGGCTTGTGTAGGGACCTTTATTTTGTGGTACTTGTGGATAGTCTCTTGAAACCCCAATGAACTGTCTACAAGGATTCCGGGTAAAATGTTGCATGATTCTACAGGGCTATCATCATCTCCCTTTCTAAAAACCATTGTCGAAATGCCCTGGAATTCCTTAATAAAAAAAAACAGATTCTCCCATAATTACCTCTTTTCTGTCTCACTCTCTTGGAGAAGGCATTTGCGACGTTGAAGATTCTTCAGTTTCGTTGGAATACTCATGCAATCTGGCCAGTTATGGAACATTTCAGGCAATACTCAGTTTGTCTGTAAACACTTCTTTTAAAAACTGCTAACTTGTCTACCCTTAGTTTCACCGTTTTATCAAATCCTAGTTCCTGTGTAAGGGGCCGTTTGAGCATTTGCCTCCCATTACCGTCTTGCTTATATCATTGAAACACACAGAATTTCCCCCGTGAATAAAAATGTTACGTACTGGTTTAAATTCTCCACATTTTTTATCACTTTAACGAATTACCGAGTCACATACTCCAGGTGTCCCTTATATATGTTCCTGAATTTCTCGCATCCAATGGACACATGTTAATCTTGAACGACAATGAACATCGCAAATCTGTCCTACACTAGTTCTCACCAATTTGTGATCGAGGAGAATACTTGACAGCCTTTCTGAAGTATCGGTAGTTCATCTTCTTATCGAGCCCTTCATTTCAATTATTGTTGAGTGCTATGACATGCTTGCTTAAGAGTCTGTCCCTGTACACCTACTGACATTCACCTGGATATATTTTCGCATCCGACATAAGATACAAAGCTGTAATTTCGATGTCTGATTATTTTAAATCATTTGCATGCGGCTGAACAACAAATCATCTGAGATGTAGTTCAAGATTAATGTATGACACTTGGACCCGAGAAAATCAGCAAATTATATAAGGACACCGGGGTATGTTTTGAACGAATTCGTTAAAGGAAAAAAAAAAGTGGAGAATATAAACCGATGCTTATCATCTGACAAAATTCTTCCAGTTCCTGTCTCTATGTCATTTCCGTTTGATGATTCCATATTTCAGTAGGAAGCCTCCCGCATGACTTCCTTTTCTGTCAACGACAAATTCCCCCAACTCTCATGGACAGGGACATCAGCTGTTACTGTCCGATATTCTGCGCTTAAGCCCTCACTCCTTCTCCTCCATCCCACAACCATGAGAGAGATCCCCTTGTCCTGACATCCGACTGCACGAGAATCAAAATTCACAGAATCATTCGACACCACTTCCAACTCCACCAGCAGGACAGCACCATGAAATACATCTTCCCCTTCCATCTACTGTCGGGAATTCACAGGGGCCATTCCCTCTGTGGACACCCTCCATCGTGGTGAAAGAGAGGACGGCAGATGTTGGAGGTTAGAGTCGGGCAAAAGGTCCTCATCACGAATGAGGCTGTGTGCCTCAAGGGTGGAGAGATAAAACGCCGATTTCC
>NW_025195148.1:0-1444 GCF_004010195.1 Chiloscyllium plagiosum | reverse complement strand
GAAAGGGTAGTTTACATTCCTAATGGGCATTAATGAAGCAGATGGATTTTTCATATTGTGAGCATTTGTTACATTATTTACTCAAGATTCCAAATATTTGTTGGATTTGAATTCCACCACCTTCTCTGCCAAGATATGAACCCAGGTATCCAGGACCACACGTCAGTGCCTTAATTTACAGCCTACCAGTAGTACGAGTCGCCAATTGCTTATCCGTACAAAGAACTGAAAATCCCAGCACATCAGTTTGTAAGACAATGTTGCAGTGTTGAAACCATTTACAGCCAGATGTATTGTGTGGATGATGCCGACAAAATCATAGTTGGCAGTTTTCGATTAGATTCTCTGGACATGGCGTCAGCAAAAGCGGTACAGGAGATATGGAAAAGGCAATGGGCCCTGACAACATTCCTGCAACAGAACTGAAGACCTGTGCTGTAAAACAAGCTGTCTCATTCCAGCTCCATTTTTGACATGGACCTGGCATTGTGAAAAAAGGTCAAACATTTCCAGTACACTCAGAGTAGAAGAATTAAAATCTGCATAGTTGCCACGTCCTCAGTCTCATCACGATAGTCAACTTGGTGGGAGTTCTTTTGACCGAACTCTCAAGCAGCACAGAAAGTACCAGTTCAGCGTGTGTCCAATAGTCTTCCATTGTGGTTCTGTTCGCCCGACTGGGAATTTGTGTTGCAGACATTTCGTCCCCTGTCTCGGTGACATCCTTAGTGCTTGGGAGCCTCCTGTGAAGCGCTTCTGTGATGTTTCCTCAGGCATTTATAGTGATAAAAATTCCGGAGAAAACATACAGAAGTGCTTCACAGGAGGCTCCCAAGCACTGAGGATGTCACCTGGACAGGGGACGAAACGTCTGCAACACAAATTCCCAGATCGGCGAACAGAACCACAACAACGAGCACCCGAGCTACAAATCATCTCCCAAACTTCGAATAGTTTTCCATGTGGAGATGTTGCTTTTGTGGAAATGTCACTGGACTACACAAGGCTAATACTCTGGAGGTTTGTAGAAGTTGAAAACAATTAATAAAACATCGAGATCTGGGATCTGGTATCGGTCAGCGTAACTTTGAAGCCAATGTCGATTGTAAGCACCAAAGCCAATCCCCAGTGTGATGTCAGGATGTAGTACTACATTGTTTTCCTAGTCTTGTCTGAAAGTGACTCCAGACACACAGACATGTGATAAACTCTTCAATGGTCTCTGATACAGCTGAGCAAGGTACTCAATTGTATCAAACTGTTCCGAGGTCGAAAATGATTAAACCTGTTAAAACACACAGCAACAGCTTCTGTATCAGAAGAGGGAACGTAAAAAACCTGCATGTTGATCCTGCAGAGCTTTCCTTCCTAACATCTGAGAGTTTGTGACAACACGTACAGAGCTATCCAACCGACTGCATAGAAACAGAGGACAAGGGCTAGG
>NW_025195147.1:0-4330 GCF_004010195.1 Chiloscyllium plagiosum | reverse complement strand
CCCCGACAGTGACAGAGTCCTCATCATTATATTCACTCCAAGCGCTTTACGTCCGCAAATTTCTCTGGTGAAAGGCAGCTTTAAGTGGAATACAAGCCACTTCTCAAAAAAATGTGAACGGTTGCTGTCAGCTGCAATATGAAGAAGATACTGAGCTGAAATAGTCCCACACGCTTTGCATGTGTAACTTTCAGTAACACAAAGCCCACCAAATCAAGGCATCTTGCTCCTGGGATCTGACAGGATAGCGCCCAGCAAACATTCCTCACTAAAACTACTGACAAACAGCAAACTCTAGACACTTTCACCTCTCATCTCGTCTCGTTCTGTTTCTGTCCCTGTCACACCTCCAGAGTCCTCTTCATGTCTAGTCCCGAGATCATTGAGCTGTTTGATACAAATGCAGACACATCGAGAAAGTGATCTTTATTTCAAAAGCTGAATCAGGGAATGTAAGCTGCGAGGGCTTGCTCACGGCAAGGCAATAAGGCATCACGGTTTCATGTCCTGATTATCGTATAGATTGATTCCACCAATGGGCACCGTACCAGTTATTACCAATTAAAATCTTCCAATGAATACCGTGACTGACATAAAGTAGCTTCGACCCCTTCCTCGCCGAAGGGCATTTTGCAAACAATGTCCTGTTCCTTTACAAACTGAGTTTTTCTCAGCTGGCCATGGATGCGTCGAGCACAGAAAATGCCCTTTGGCCCACTAAGTCTGAACATTCCAATACAATCCCCTGAACTGTTCTTACCTCATTTGACAGCACTTTGCTCAAAGGTTCAAACGAATTCAGCAATGTAAGTGTTCGAACCATATGGGTCTTTCATGCTTTGGAGGGTTCTGCCTTTTCAATCATGACAGGCGGTTAGTTGCAGTTTCTCAAGCTTCCTTATCTGGTTTATATGCATTTTACTTCATCCTGCGATTTGAATTTCAAACAAAAAAGCAGAGAACAAACATACTTCTAGTTCACTCTCGACTCTCAATCACAGTCAGCAAAATGCTTAACTGCATGAGGAACTCACAGTGGATTTAACGTCCATCGCCTCAATCACTTGGCCACACCTGCAGAAGTACGCTACTACACTGGTTTCAAGTTCTCCCTCCCTGTGGAGCTGAGGGACAGGCAATCATTGTTAGGTTTATTTGAATTGAATCACCACAGCTTCGACAGAGTAAAATGTCAAGATATGTTTGGTCTGTGTAATCAATCTCGATATTTCAAATTATCATTCATTTAGAAGCAAAGACAGAGATTGCAGGAGAAACTAAGCATGTCTGGCAGCATCTGGAGATAGAGAAACAGAGACAACGATTCAGAGCTTCTTCAGGAGTTTCTCAGAACTCTGTTTTTCTCACAGGGTCTTCCATTCCTGCCGAGTTCCTTGAGAAGTTTTTGTTTTTGAGTCAGAGATTCCCAGCATGCGCAATACTTTACTAGCCATTAAACAATAACCGAAACACATTTGTCGTTCCTCACTGATAGGTTTTCCGATTGGGAGCATATTCCCGAACCTACTAAAAACACGAAACTGCACAGCAAAAGATTCGGATGGATAAGAACAGCGACCACTCCATGCGTGGGAACACCCTATCGGTTAACAGCCGAACGAGAGAATTAATTGCTCCACAGAGACTGGGGAGTTCCTTGTAGCAAGCCCCTTGCAGGATCTCATAAAGAAGACTGTCAGCGAATTAAAGAATTTGCTTGCCCTTCGTAGAATGACAATTGCCCTCGATTGGTTTGACGTTTCCAAAATGAATCCTGGGGCATTCGTTGTGAAAATGGGCACAGACTGATGCCACGCCTAGCCGACACAGTCATGTCACCGGGAACCAGCTCTCCTAAAACCGGGACCTACTCCCTTCGTGCCTCATGACGAACATATTCCTGACCACGGTAAAATTCTGGAACTGTGCAGCTGAACGAAAAAGGATAGTGTGATTGTCACTCCCTTCCTGGGTCGTGGGAGAACAGCACCTATCAGTGAAGAGCCGAACACACTGACTAACATCACCACAGAGACTGATGAGCCAACGGCGTCAATGATCTCCGAATGCAAGCTTTAGCCTGCTCCTCCCCCATGGAAAATGCTCCTCAATTAGCTTTACCTTTCGAAAATAAATCCTTGGAAATTCATTCTGAAGACAAGGGAATAGTCTGCTCCCACCCTCTAAAGACACAACCATGACACCAGGAACCATTTCTCCTCCAACCGGGACCCTGTCTCTTCCAGCCTTTCAGTGTCTTGTCTGTGACCGTGTTTTCTCATTGTCCCGGAGCTGAAATGAGATTTGACGTCCTGACGTTCAGGAACGAGAATCTTCTCAATGTCACAGATCAGTTCATGTCCGGCGAGCATCAGAGGCAAAGCAATGGCCTCCGCAAGCACGGAAAGACTTCTAATCTGTCTCTGCTCAGTCAAACAGTTCATCGTTTACTCGCCTCTGGATCCGCTTTACAAGGAATATATAAAGATTCAAAAAACTCGAGACTAGGATTTCTGCTTTGCTTCTTGACAGTTTCCCCACCTGCCAATTGGCAAAACTTTCCAAGAATGTCTTCACAACCCTCTGCTTTGCACTATGTCTAGAGATAAATAAATCTCCCTTTGTGGAGAGATTCCCAACTCTGGGAATGTTTTGTTTGGAGCAAAGACGTTTAATGGGAGATTTCTTGGTATTGTTTATAATGATGTGGGCGAAAGCGGTGTGGATGGGCGTGTTGATGGTCAGGAGGAACTGCTGCCCCTGACCAGGGCAACTGACCAAAGGACGAGGAGTGAAGACGTTTAATGGAAAAAAAAACTTGTATCAAATAAACTCAGTGAAACCTACATATACACCATGTGTTTGTTATTATCTGTGGATAGAGGAACAGAGCTCACGTTTTGAGTCAGATCCGTTTCTCGTTCAGAACACAAGTTTCCTGCATGTCAACAATTGAGCAGACCTGAGAAAATGCCGAGTTGTTGAGACGGCTTTTCTGGAGTTGCAGGGATAACGCCCATTGATGAAAGATAGAGTGGATGGGAAAGATCGATTTCCATGAGCAGAGAGATTAACAATACGGCAATGGTCGAGTAACAAAGATGTTCTTGTATTTTTACAGCGCCTTTCAGCACCACTTCAGTCACAGGCACTGAAGTAACTTTGAAGTCGATGTGTCATTGGCAAACTAAAGTGCCAATCAGGGCAGTTTGTTCAACCAGAGGTCAAAAAAGAGCACTCAGAACTGGCCTCAGAGACGCCAGTGAGATTATGCTTTACTTTAAGCGTTTGTTCCTCTCTGGTTCATATCCAGAATAGTGCAGGACTGGAGGTTCTGATCTCAGGGGAAGGTGTTACCCACTAAGACACAGATGAGGAGGATGTTCTCACGTTCAGAGGGTATCAAGTATGTAGAAGTATTTACAGCAGATGTCTGGCCAGTCTCAGTATATTTAAGCCTTCAATTATCTCTCTATTAATAGCATGGAGCAAGTGGTAGAGTGAAATGTGCACAAATGTGCTGACAATTCACACTCCTAGGAGCGCATATTATGTTTAGAACGTGGCATGTCGCACAGGCATATAGATAGGTTGAATGAATGGGGAATAACTTGTCAGATGCAGTTTCATGTCGGCATTATGAGATCGTGCACTTTGGTCGAAGGAGTCAAAAGAAAGAACACTATTAAAATCGAGAAAAAGTAGAAGAAACGTGTGAGACAGAGGAATCTCATGCCTGACACAAATATGTTTAGTATCATATTCTTTCCCTGACAAAAAGGATGGCTTCCTTTCCGAAAGCTCACAATGAAAGAGATGGTTTCCAAGGAAAGTACAAAACCCTGAAACAAATAGCCTAATCGAAAACAAAGGAAAGAATTGAGTCGTTCCAATGGACAACTTTGATGCTTATGGCTCTCTAAAATTTGTTTATAATGGGTCTGGAAGTGGGAATTGTGGGAGCTGGGGAGGAAAAGTCAGGTCACCCATAATTACTGTCATCCTTCGTCTGTTTTCCTCATTTTTTTGTATGTTTTATTTCGCATTGTGGTTACTGTGAGTGCGCTTGTAAACCACACCGCTGGTGACTTGTTTCCCAGACAGTTCTTCAACACGACTCGTAAGAATTCAACATTCTTTTCTCCTGAATCTAGGTAATCTCTAAACACTGTGCAAATATCACCAGAACCTCGACATTTTCCACGCCTGTCTACCTTCTTGCAATATCAATTGATTCATCACTGTGCTCCTGTCGCACAAATCAAGAACGACCCAAACCGCATCAATTGCATCGAAGCTGCGAGCGCAGATAACTGCAGCCGCTCCCCAG
>NW_025195146.1:0-4330 GCF_004010195.1 Chiloscyllium plagiosum | reverse complement strand
TTGGGTAGAGGTGTGAGTTTGGGTGTGATGTCCATGGCAGGATTAAAGGAATCTTCCTGGGCCGAATGGCCTGTTTCCACATTGTAGGTATTATCTTAGGACAAGGTGGATCGTAGGGATTAAGGCTTTTGTCAAATGAATTTCTTTTTTTAAAAACGGTCACATTTTCCATATAAACATATGATTTCAATTGAATCTGTTGAACGATATAAGGAGGGGAGGGGCATTCTTAAAGAGGACATCATAAAGGTCGAGCGAGAATGTCAGATCGCGTTAGCACGTAAAGTTAAGGATATAACCTAAAGAGATTCCACAAGTACATTAAGAACTAGAGACGAAATAGGACCACTTTAAGATGAGAGAGCTTACTTTTCTTTTTAACCTCAGCAGATGGAGAGATATATAATGTTCACTTCGTGGAGAACGAAATGGACCATACAACTAAATATTGATGTTTATAAAGTCGTTTCCATTGTAAAGGGCAAATGATGGAGGACTTGGAAAATATGAATATGGTTATTTCTCTAGGATTTGATCTCATGTATCCTGGAACTTTTTGGCAAGTTAGGGAATGAAACTGTTGGGCCTTTCGTAGGAATAATTGTGTAAACTATTACTATGAGTGAGGCGCCGAAAAAATGGGGAGTGGCTAATTTTGTGCTTTTGTTAAGAAAGGCTTACATGGAGAATCCTGGGAACGATAGACCTGTGTTTCTGACGGTGGTCTTAAGTAAGTTGTTGGATGCAATTCTAAACGATAGGATTGAAATGCATTTGGAGATACAAGGAATAAATAGGAATAACCAGAATGTTTTTGCGCGAGGGAAGTTGTATCTCACAAACATGACTGAGTTTTCGAGGGCATAACTAATATGATTGATCCGGACAAAGTGGTAGATATTGCTCACCTGAACTTTAATAAAACCTTTTGCAAGGTTCCACATGTTTGCCTGATTCAAAAAGTGAGATCACAGAGAGTTCAAGGTGAGATTTCCAATTCGATATAAAATTAAATTAACAGCAGGAGGCTGGGAATAGCCGTGGAAAGTAGCTTTCAGGCTGGAGGACTATTACCGATGGTGTCCCACAAGGAGCGATGCTGAGCCCACATTCATTTTTTCATTTAAATAAATGATTTAGGTGAGAAGATAAAAAGCATGGTAAGTAATTTGCAAAATTTATCGGAAAGGGGGCAATAAAAAGGTGATGGAAGATTGTGAAGAGATTTTCTCGTCAGGATCAATTCCCCTCTCTGTCCTCGAGTTTTTAAAGCGTGGGGGAGTGCGGTTGGAGCGGGACAGTGAAGGGCCATCCGTCCGTCGTACAGAGCAGGTTATCAGACGTCCACATATTCTCGTCCCAGTTCGCAGCATTTGCCCCATAACTTTGAATGTTCTGACTTTCCAGGGAAAATGTCAATGAGATTCGCTCTGTGAGCTTAATGACACAACAATAGGACTGACGGTTGACATGGTCATACTGGGTTGCAACACATTTGAGGAACGTATTCTCATGTTCACACACAGAGGCAGACACGCAGGCACATTCGCCGACAGTGACAGAGTCCTCATCATTATACGCACTCCATGCACTTTACGTCCGCAAGTTTCTCTGGTGAAAGGCGGCTTTAAGTGGAATACAAGCCATTTCTCCAACAAATGTGAACCGTTGCTGTGAGCTGCGATATGAAGTGGATACTGAGCTGAAATAGTCCCACACGCTTCGCATGTGTAACTTTCAGTAACACAAATCCCACCAAATCAAGGCATCTTCCTCCTGGGATCTGACAGGATAGCACCCAGCAAACATTCATCACTAAAACTACTGACACACGGCAAACTCTAGACACTTTTACGTCTCGTCTCCTCTCGTTCTGTTTCTGTCCCTGTCACACCTCCAGATTCCTCTTCATGTCTAGTCCCAAGATCAATAAGCTGTTTGATACAAATACAGACACATTGAGAGAGTGATCTTTATTTCAAAAGCAGAATCAGGGAATGTAAGCTGCGAGGGCTTGCTCACGGCAGAGCAATAAGGCACCACGGTTTCATGTCCTGATTATCGTATAGACTGATTCCACCAATGGGCACCGTGCGAGTTATTACCAATTAAAATCTTCCAATGAATACCGTGACTGACAGAAAGGAGCTTCGACCCCTTCCTCGCCGAGGGGCATTTTGCAAACAATGTCCTGTTCCTTCACAAACTGAGTTTTTCTCAGCTGGCCATGGATGCGTCGAGCACAGAAAATGTCCTTTGGCCCACTCAGTCTGCACATTCGAATACAATCCCCTGAACTGTTCTTACCTCATTTGGCAGCACTTTGCTCAAAGGCTCAAACGAATTCAGCACTGTAAGTGTTCGACTATATGGATCTTTCATGCTTTGGAGGTTTCTGCCTTTTCAATCTTGACAGGCAGTTGGTTGCAGGTTCCCAAGCTTCCTTATCTGGGTTATATGCATTTTACTTCATCCTGCGATTTGAATTTCAAACAAAAAAGCAGAGAACAAACACACTTCTAGTTCAATCTCGACTCTCAATCACAGTCAGCAAAATGCTTAACTGCATGAGGAGCTCACAGTGGAATTAACGCCTATCGCCTCAATCACTTGGCCACACCTGCAGAAGTACGCTACTAAACTGGTTTCAAGTTTTCCCTCCCTGTGGAGCTGAGGGACAGGCAATCATTGTTAGGTTTGTTTGAATTGAATCACCACAGCTTCGACAGGGTAAAATGTCAGGAGATGTTTGGTCTGTGTCATCAATCTCGATATTTCAAATTATCATTTTTTGTTTTTTTGTCAGAGATTCCCAGCATCCGCAACACATAACTAGCCATTAAACAATAACGAAACACATTTGTCGTTCCTCACTGGATAGGTTTTCCGATTGGGAGCATATTCCCGAACCTACTAAAAACACGAAACTGCACAGCAAAGGATTCGGATGGATAAGAACAGCGACCGCTCCATGCGTGGGAATACCCAATCGGTTAACAGCCGAACAGGAGAATTAATTGCTCCACAGAGACTGGGGAGTTCCTTGTGGCAAGCCCCTTGCAGGATCTCATAAAGAAGACTTTTAGCGAATTCAAGAATTCGCCTGCACTTTGGAGAATGACAATTACCCTCGATTGGTTTGACGTTTCCAAAATGAATCCTGGGGCATTCGTTATGCGAAATGGAAACAGTCTGATCCAACGCCTTGCCGACACAGTCATGTCATCGGGAACCAGCTCTCCTAAAACCGGGACCTACTCCCTTCGTGCCTCATGACGAACATATTCCTGACCACGGTAAAAACCCCGGAAGTGTGCAGCTGAAGAAAAAAGGATGGTGTGATTGTCACTCCCTTCCTGGGTCGTGGGAGAACAGCACCTGTTAGTGAAGAGCCGAACGCACTGACTAACATCGCCACATAGACTGATGAGCCAACGGCGTCAATGATCTCCGAATGCAAGCTTTAGTCTGCTCCTCCCCCATGGAAAATGCTCCTTAATTAGCTTTACCTTTCGAAAATAAATCCTTGGAAATTCATTCTGAAGACAAGGGAATAGTCTGCTCCCATCCTCTAAAGACACAACCATGATACCAGGAACCAGTTCTCCTCCAACCGGGACCGTGTCTCTTCCGGCATTTCAGTGCCTTGTCTGTGAGCGTTTTTTCTCATTGTCCCGGAGCTGAAATGAAATTTGACGTCCTGACGTGCAGGAACGAGAATATTTTCAATGTCACAGATCAGTTCATGTCCGGAGGGCATCAGAGGCAAAGCACTGGCCTCCACAAGCACGGAAAGATTTCTAGCCTGTCTCTGCTCAGTCGAACAGTTCATCGTTCATTCGCCTCTGGATCCGCTTCCCAAGGAATATATAAAGATTCAAAAAAATCCAGACTAGGAATTCTGCTTTGATTCTTGACAGTTTCCCCACCTGCCAATTGGCAAAATTTTCCAAGAATCTCTTCACAATCCTCTGCTTTGCACTATGTCCAGAGATAAATAAATCTCACTTTGTGGAGAGATCCCCGACTCTGGGAATGTTTTGTTTGGTGCAAAGACGTTCAATAGGAGATTTCTTGGGAATGTTTATAATGATGTGGGCGAAAACGGTGTGGATGGGCGCGTTGATGGTCAGGAGGAACTGCTGCCCCTGACCAAGGCAACTGACCAAAGGACGAGGAGTGAAGACGTTTAATGGAAAACACAACTTGTATCAAATAAACTCAGTGAAACCTGCATATACACGATGTGTTTGTTATTATCTGTGGATAAAGGAACAGAGCTAACGTTTTGAGTCATTCCGTTTCTCGTTCAGAACACAAGTTTCCTGCA
>NW_025195145.1:0-4329 GCF_004010195.1 Chiloscyllium plagiosum | reverse complement strand
AGAGGAGAACTTCGGGTGTAAAACCAACAGCTGCAACACGAGCTGGAGGCTCAGGAGAAATCTAACCTCGCGGTGGTACACCGGGATAAGTCAATCGTAAGACGGAAACCTCAGCCCTTGGAGGGGGTCCAGAAGAGGTTTGCATCAATGGCCTCAGCACGAAGGCGTTGTTGAAGACTCTCAATGGAGTTTAGAAAGATACGGGGTCGAGGGGAGGTGGGGGGCATCTGATGGAAGAGGCCTGGATAGAGTGGACATGGACAACATGTTTCCACCGGTAGGGAAGGTTGGGACCCAAGGGCATAGAGTGAAGGGATGACCCTTTCGAGCTGAGATGAGGAGGAATTTTTTCAGCCAGAGGGTGGGGAATCTGTGGAACTCATTGTTACAGAGGGCAGTGGAGGCCAAGTCACTCAGTGCATTTAAGACAGAGATAGATAGGTTCGTGGTTGTTAAGGGGATCAAAAATAATGGGAGAAGGCAGAGATTGGGGAACAGGTTCCTTTATCTTACGGTCATATTCTCTCTGACCCCTCAGTACTGCCTGGGGTCCTACCATTCACTGGGCACTGCCTCATGTGGTCAGTCCTTCCAAAGTGTATCACCTCACAGTGTTCAGGATTAAAGTCCATTTGCCAGCGTTGAGCCCAACAGACCAGCCCTTCTCCAGCTTTCCATGGGAGGCAGTCAATGTGACACACAAACCGCATGGTCCCCTCAGCCAGCCGCAAAGGCCAGGCAAACAAAGATGAGTGCTGCAAACACCGCCTCCCAGTGGTGGGAAGAGTGACCATGCACTGCCACTCAGAGAGGATGGAGGGCAACCGCCACCCCCTGAAGATGACTCTGCTGGAAGTCAGCCTGATGTTGCGACCGACCCAGGACTCAGTAGCCTCTCTCCTCCCCTGCGCTGAGGGTACTCGGGCTGTGGGGTCAGTCTATCAGGTATTTAAAGAGCAGCTACACAGGAGCCCGAACACCAGACTGAGGGGAGCAGGTAGTCCACTGGAGCTTGGACAGAGAGGAGAGCAGCAGGTCACTGTGAAGGTGTGGATCCTGGCCCTGGGGCGCAGCTATGTTTGCCAGCAGGGGGTTAAGTGAAGGGTTTCCCTCCTTAATGTTTTCAATTACTGATTTGCTAAGACGTGCCCCGATGACCCTTGTTCCCCCAACCCGCCAACTTACTTGATCACACCCATCACTATTCTCACCTCACCTGGGAGTCAAGAATCACACCTTTACTATCATTGGATCACCATGAGGATTGCAGAATCCCTCCAGTGTGGAAAGAGACCGTTCAGCCCATCAAGTCTGTGCCAACTCTCTGGACAGCAACCCATCCAGATCCGGTCTCCTACTGTAATCCCTCATCCCACATTTCCGATGGCCAATCCACCTAACCCCTACATACCCCTGGTCACAATGGGCTGATTTAGCGTGGCCAATCCACCCTGACCTGCACATCTTTGTGACCGTGGGAGGAAACCCACGCAGACACGGGGAGAATGTGCAAACTCCACACAGAGGGTCGCCTGAGGCTGGGTCCCTGGTACTGTGAGGCAGCAGTGCTAACCACTGATCCACCCACACAGCCACACATTGACTCACTGTATCTCTCAGCTGAGTTGAATGCTTATTGTTCTGCACATGGAAGGCATTGATAACACGGGATATCGTGAATTTGGAGAGCATGGTCACACTGGCCAGGCATTGAAACCCAGTCCCTCCACCTCTGATGGATTTGTCAATAGGTTCCAGGCACTTTGTGTTTGAGTGACACACTGTTAGAACCAGAGTTGTTCAAACTTGAAGTGATTCTGGTATCAAACTAGGGTGTTAATTTATTCACTGAATGTCTATTTTGTTATGCTCTTAGAAATTGACATCTGTCATATCGGCCAAAACGGAATAGGGAGAATCGCAGGTGACTCCAGTAAGAGTATTGTTGTCCCTTGGCTGGGATTTTAAGCAGGGGCCATTTTGTTCATCTCTTCCTCTGTTGACTTGCGAGTTGCAGATCGGTGGTTACACAACGTTTGAACATTATTACACGATTCGTTGTGATGGAGAAGCTCTCCTTTGTGGAAATGTGAATTGAAGAACGCATGGCAGGCGAGGGAGGGAGGGGAGAGGCCTTGAACTAATGGCTCCAGCCTTTCATTGGAGACGGCAACTCAGGCTCCCTCCTCACCCTTCCTGCAGCCTCTGCTGCCCTCTGATGGCTCAGTGGTAGCACTGCAGCTTTCCCCAACACTCCCAGTCTCTGCAATGTATGTGCCACTGAGCCAGCTTTGTAACTGGGTCTGTTTCTTGCTTTGGATCTGTGTTGGGATGCAGTTGCATTGGGCATGCAGCAGTGCGTTTGGGCTAATAGATTGCTTCTGATCAGTAATAAGAAATTTCTGTGTGTGTGTGTGTGTGTCGGTGTGTGTGTGTGTCTGTGTGTGTGTGTGTCTGTGTGTTTGTGTGTGTGTCTGTGTGTGATGTGTGTCTGCGAGCATTGGTGCTTATACCGTGTACATTGACATTAGTTTAATCCACTAGACCCCAGTGTAAAGCTGGGCTTAGGAGTACGATCAGGACAAGGTCAGCTAGGCAGGTAAATTTCATTCCAAAATCCCTGTCCCTCACCAGTTAACGCCAAAGCATTAAGAAACCACCTTCAGAGCAGGATTTGATGGTAAGGCCCTGAGGGATTGTTGCTGAACAAAGAGACCTTGGAGTTCAGGTTCATAGCTCCTTGAAAGTGGAGTCGCAGGGAGATAGGATAGCGAAGAAGGCGTTTGGCATGCTTTCCTTTATTGGTCAGAGTATTGAGTACAGGAGTTGGGAGGTCATGTTGCGGCTGTACAGGACATTGGTTAGGCCACTGTCGGAATACTGAGTTCATTTCTGGTCTCCCTGCTATAGGAATGATATTGTTAAACTTAAAACAGTTCATAAAAGATTTACAAGGATGTTGCCAGGGTTGGAGGATATGAGCTACACGGAGGGGCTGAATAGGCTGGGGCTGTTTTCCCTGGAGGGGTTTGGAGGGATATGGGCCAAATGGGACTAGATTAATTTAGGATCTGGTCGGCATGGACGAGTTGGACTGAAGGGTCAGTTTCAGTGCTGTACAACTCTATGACTCTGTAAAACCTGTACTGAGGGAGCAGACAGGCAAGTCCACATCGATAACACAGTTAACAAGTGCCTCATAGATAGACTGATAAGTTACAACGTCAGTAATGGAATTCACAGAGACTGGCCCAGGACAAATTGAAGATATCTCAATCCATTGAATCATTTCTTATGCAGAGCATAGTGAACAAAGAACAAAGAAAATTACAGCACGGGAACAGGCCCTTCGGCCCTCCAAGCCTGCGCTGATCCAGATCCTCTATTTAAACCTGTCGCCTATTTTCCAAGGATCTGTGTCCCTTTGCACCCTGCCCAGTCATGTATCTGACTAGATGCATCTTAAAAGACCCTATCGTGCCCGCCTCAACCACCTCTGCTGGCAAGATGTTCCAGGCCCCCACCACCCTCTCCGTGAAGAACTTTCCACGCATATCTCCCCTAAACCTTTCCCCTCTCACCTTGAACTCGTGACCCCTAGTAATTGAGTCCCCCACTCTGGGAAAAAGGTTTCTTGCTGTCCACCCTGTCTGTACCTCTCATGGTTTCCCCCTCAACCTCCGTCTTTCTCACGACAATAATCCTAGTCTACTCAACCTCTCCTCATAGCTAGCGCCCTCCGTACCAGGGCAGCATCCTGGTGAACCTCCCCTGCACCCTCTCCAAAGCGTCCACATCCTTCTGGTAATGTGGTGACCTTCAGTCGTACGGTAGTGGTCGTGGTAGTGTTTGGGCTGGTCATGCTTATGACTCAGCAACTGCTTTGTGGTGCTGAGTTCGAATCCCATTGAGCTTGCTGGTGGGATTTAAATGTGTTTAATAAAAGCTGCTCACTGCATTTAAAAAAGGAAACCTTTGATTCTCTTCTGAGAGTCATTGGGATTCCCCACCTCTAATGGCGAAGGATGCCAAATCTTTCAGTATTTCTAAAGCAGAGCAGATAGATTCTCGATGATTGAAGGGGTGAAAGATTATTGGGGATATGCAGGAACGGAGAGTTGGGTTTAAAATTAGATCAGCTTCTCAACTTGTTGAATGAGGGAGTAAGCTGGAAAGGCTTCCCCAGTCAAGTCAGGGGTACCCCTGGGGGTTTTTGAGGGGAATTGGGAGGTCAGGAAACATTGCTTGGCGTCAAAGCTTTTAGTCAGGGTGGTCAGAGATGCAGGGAGTGGGAGAGGTCAATGGGAGTGAGTGAAGGTCAGTGAGTGA
>NW_025195144.1:0-4329 GCF_004010195.1 Chiloscyllium plagiosum | reverse complement strand
CGGTAATTGGTTGTGTCAGCTTTGTTTTGCTTGTCACTGCGCCGACAACGTGGAAAACCCTCCTGCTGAACAAACCAAACACCCAGGAAACTGGCCTCCCCTCAGAATTTATCGTAGTATGAGTGACAAAGAACTACTAAATTCCAGTACATTTTAAAAACTCAATTTATTTTTTAACTCGAAAAGTGAACATTTAGCAAAACGATTTACAACTTTAAGCCCAGTTTCTCTTAACTAATTGTTATCGGCCTTCAACTGTACAGCAACATACTTTTCCAATAACCATGTATTAAAACTACATCAACTTAATTTCAAAACCACACAACGGCTTTCAGTGACAGTTTCCATCTCCCTCTGGCTATAGGTCTCCCTGGGTCATCTTCGATATTTTCGTGCAAGGATGTTTCGGATGAAAAAGAAACTTCGACCGGGAATAATTTGCGGACAGTTTACTCTATTAATGACATTTAGTCTCACTCTGTCTAACTGTCAAAATGTCCGATTCTTTAATGTCCAAGCATTGGATCGTTTCAGTAGTATGATAATTACAAAACAATAAATTCAAAATAATCAGTTTTTAATTTGCTGGGGCATATTTTAAACAGATTTTTTCAATCAATTTAAATCGTTGGAAAAATAACAACCGAAATTTGGGTTTTTTTTTCACTATGAAATGTGTTTTTTTTTTCAAATGTCCAGTATACTCTGATACTGCTAGTCATTCACATGATTGGTACCTGCAAGCTCGCATTGCAAAACAGTCCATTTGACACCCACAACTTTTAAACATCTCCCCACTTACGAAAAAGATATGAACCATTACAGTGAAAAGATGCTTTATTTTCAGGTTTTAACCACCATTATAAGGAAATGCGTAGGGCCTTAATGTAATTTCATATTAATTCCTGCGCGCGTGCGCGAGCGTGCACACACACACACACACACATATATATATATATGTATAAAACATTGTTATCCGTTCAATCTTACCTGTAGTTTTTCTGTTAAGTCAGCAATAACGCATCTATAACCAAAATGTTATGAGCCATAACATGTACAATGTCTACATTAAGAGTCTGCAGCAAAAGACTACAACGGATAAAACTCATATTCTTCTCTTTTATTCGTTTTGATCTGACATATCGTTTGTCACATAAACATTAAACTGTTGGAAGGCCAGTACGAAACTGAATAATTCTTTTTTTCGATGGTAGAGTATTTTCTCTGGTGCGGTGTGGAGTTTAGTGTGCAGTGAACAACTGGCGTTCAATTCCATCATGATCTTCGAACAGCTGTACAGCTCCAATGCGTATGTCGATGGTGTCCAAATTGCATGACCGATACGATGTAACAAGAACCTCTCCTCTGCTTTCGTGAATGTTGATTTATTTCAGTTTATTACTAGTTTTGCTTCTCTTAATCGTTCAAAGAGCTCTGCCAACTGCAGCATGTGATCTCCCCATGACTCACTAACGATCACTACATTATCTGGATGGACTGCACGGTTTCCAAACGCAGCCATAAGCCATAAGATCATGAGCCTTTGGAATGTGGCTGGTGCATTTTTCATTCCAAAGTTCATCAGTTTGCATTGATATAACCTATTTGCGGTCGCAAACGCTGAAACCTCTTTTTATTTCTCTGAATAAGGTATATGCCCATCACTACGCAGTAGTTCTCACTTCCTAATGTAACTGGCTTATCTAAATTTCTCGATAAAGTCTGACTCGGTTCGGTGATATTTTCATTGAGCTCCCATTCACCTCCTTCCACACTTGCGTGGCTTTCAAAGGATTAATCCTATAGGGGTGCTGTTTCATCAGAACAGCATTCCCTACTTCCAACCCATGCACAATGGCATTAGTCCTCCCCGTGTTATTCCTGCAACTGTCGTCATACTGTTGCTATCTTTCAACTGCGTTTTTTTTCTCCTGAGACAGTTAGATCACTGACGCATCACAGTACTCAGGGCCTTCCTCATTGTTTAATTTGCGGTCCATCAAAATCCCCATCATCTGAATTTGTTTTGTCATTCTGTGGGGCAGTAATTAACTCTCTTTTTTTCAGTGCCCTCTCTCTGTTGTAACAAGGTTTCAACACATTCATATTACATGCCCGTCACGGTTTTCTCCTATCCGCATAAGACCTTTAGACCATAAGAAATAAGAGTGGAAGTAAGGTCATTTGGACAATCGAGTCCTCTCCATCATTCAATCATGGCTGATGGGCATTTCAACGCCACCTACTCGTATCCCTTAATTCCCTGTGAGATTGAGAATTTATCAATCTCTGTATTGAAGACATTTAATGCCATCGCCTCCACTGTGCTCCGTGGTAGTGAATTCCACAGGCCCGCCATTCTCTGGCTGACGAAATGTTTCCTCATTTCCTTTTTAAGTTGACACCCTCGAAGTCTAACGCTGGGCCCACGAGTCCTAGTATCTTCATGACACAGAAACAATTTCTGAGCGTCCACCTTTTCCAAGCCGTCTTGTAAGTTTCTATTAGGTCTCCCCTCAATCGTCTGAACTCGAACGAATACAATCCCAGTATCCTCAACGATTCATCGTTTGTTAGACATACCATTCCAGCAATTATCTGTGTGAATCTACGCTGGAGAAGCTCTCCTGCCAGTATGTCATTCCTGAGGTTGGGTCCACAACAGGACTCAGTATTCTAAATGGGGCTTAACCAAAGCTTTATAACGTAACCGCAGCAACTCACTGTTTTTACATTCCAACCCTCTCGAGAGACATGACAAGAATGCATTTGTTTTCTTAACCACGTACTCAACCTGCAAGTCACTCCGCAATGAATCGTGTACTAGAACTCCCAGATCCCATTGTGCCTTGGCTTTATGAATTTCTCACCGTTCATAAAGTAGTCTTTGCCAGTGTTCTTTTTTCCAAAGTGCAAGACCTCGCATTCTCTCCCATTAAATTTCATCAGTTATATCTTGTCCCATACTCCGAAACTGTCCAAGCCTTTCTGTAGCCTCCCCAACCCCTCAAAACTACCTGCCTGTTCACCTAACTTTGTACCATCGACGAACTTAGCCAGTGTGCCACCAGCCTTTTAATCCAGATCATTTACATATAAAGTGAAGCTGGGACCCCAACACTGAATCCAGCATCTTTATGTGACAGTTTTACCCGACTCAACTTTTCTTCTTAATTTTATAGGGACCAATAAAGCTGGCTATTGAGTGAATGGTACAACTGGATATATGTCGTCCCCACGGAAAAACGTTCGAATTTCAGAGATTTTATCTGCCCCCTGTACCTTTCTACACTGTGCAACTTCAGGTGCTGTTTAACTAACTCACCTACCCGATTTTATCCCTGCATCACCTCCGATACATAATCCAAGTGCGCGATCTCCTACTTTGGCCCTATGAATTTCTCCGTAATTATTTTCAAAGGGCCTCTCACTCTATGTTCGAAGATTACGTCAAAGGGCATAAACTTAGGAGATTTGTTTTGGGGTATGCCCAATGGCAAACAATGCAAATAGGATATTTTTATCTCAACCATTCGGGCAGCCCTGGCAGTACCCTCTTAACACGGTATTCAGCGTCTGATGCCTCCTTTCTAAAGCTCCCTGGGATTCAGGATGGAACGCACTTGTTTTAAAGTGCTGTATTCCTAAGCCATCCACCACTTCATCAGTTAGCCGAGTAGTAAAATGTGGCCTTAGTTTGATTGAATATTTCTGGGTGGTCCATACCATGTGAAGAAAGCTATTGATTCCACGACCATTATTTTTTTTCTTCTTCCTCCGTAACGGAATTGCCTCCGCAAATCTGTTTGCCATTTCCATTATGGTTAACAAGCACTGCTTCTCGCTTCTAATTTGGGGAGGGGATGTGCAGAGTTAGTTATCACCTGCATGAAAGCTTCTTCCAATGTGTTAATTGGCAATAAAGTTGCTGTTTTTATTACTGCTGTGGCTTACGTAGCATTTGGAACATATGACATGTATGGAAAACGTTATTTGCATCCTAATTGCATTCGAGGCCAATACGAATGCTTCCGTACCTCAGCATGAATCGTATTTCCACACCGTTGACTTCGTACTGGTAGTTCATGTATTACCCATAATACTTCCTTTATCGTTATTTGCAACACAAGCTTGTGCATTTCGGCCCAGTTCTCCTCTGCACTCTTCTGCATGGTGTCCATGTAAAAATAATGACCATCAGGAATAACCTCTGACTCATTTTCTGAGTGTCCGTCAACATATATATCAGTTATTGTCTCGTCTTTCAGTTGTAAGTCCATTAACCTTCCATTTAATCACTTTTGCCTGACCATCTGCCAGTTCGAGTTT
>NW_025195143.1:0-4328 GCF_004010195.1 Chiloscyllium plagiosum | reverse complement strand
GCAGTTCAGCGGTTGTGGGCCTGGAGTTATACACAGAGACACTACAGATCCGGCAGAATGAGGAGAGGGAGTTAGAAATTGGCTGAAGAGTAGGACCTCAACAATATTAATCTCTGAATAGCTGCCAGGGTCAAGTATTGGTGTTGCAAGGAATAGAAAGATAGGGGAGATGAATACATGGAGAAGAAACTGATGCAAGGGGCGTGGGTTTTTTAATCTTGGATCAGTGGAAGCTCTTCTGCTGCCAGGATGAACTGTAAAAGAGGCACTGATTGCTCCGAAAGTGGACAGCAACCAATATCCTCGCTGCAACTTTCGCTCGTACTACATGGGAGGACGTAAACTAGAGTGGCAGGGGATGCAATTACAGAAGCAGGACAACAAGTGGAGAGATTGACGGGAAGGCAGGTGCTATGATCAGTGAATCAGAAAGAAAGGACAAGCAGAGAGGGGTGAATGAGCACAACAGCTCTCATGGTCTAACGTGTGTTTCCATCAATACAAGGAGTATTACCGGTAAGACAAATGAGCGCAGAGCCTTGATCAGTACGTAAGACTAAGATATTGTGCCCACTGCAGAGACTTGGTTGAGAAAGGGACTGGAAAGGCTCCAGGATTTCGTTGGTTGAAACGAGGTAGAGAAGAAGGTAAAAAATATGGAGGAGTTGTATTACTAATCAGACAGAATGTTACATCATCAGTCTGAGAGGAAATGCAGAAGGACACATCCATTGAGGCAAGAGGGCTAGAGCTGCAAAATGAGGTGGGTGCAAACAATCTGCCAGGATTCTAACGTAGGAACTCCAGCAGCAAATGGGAACAAATATGAGGCCGATTATGGAAAGATTCGACAACAAAAGAGTTTTCATATCGGGTGACTTTAACTTCCCCAATGTTCATTGGGACTCCCTCACAGCAAGACAGGGAAACAGAGTGGACTTCCTTAAATGCATGTAAGTGTATTTCTTGAAACAGTATGTAGATAGCCCAACTGGCAGAGGGGCCATAGTGTAACTTGTATTGGCTAATGAGCCTGGTCAAGTGACTGAACTTTCAGTGGGCGAGCCTTTTGAAAACAGTCATCACAGCTCGGTTCGGTTTTAAGATAGCTATGAACAGGGAGAAGTCAGGAGTTTCGGTCAGGTAAAAAATGGTGGAAGGCAATTTACATTAGCATGAGACAGGAACTAAGGAGCTTTAATTGGGAGACGCAGTTATCAGGCAAGGCAACATTTAAACATTTGGGAATTTGTGAAGATCTGGTGTGGAGAGTTCCGGACCGACATGTTCCAGTACGGTGGACGGACAAAGGTAGCAAGGTAAGCGACATAAGAAAATGAGGGTGGCTGTGAATTTCTTCAAAAGAGAAAAAGATGCATGCGTAAGTTTTAGGAAGCTAAAATTGTACGGGCCGGTGAATACTTTTTGGAAAGCAGGTAAGCACTCAAGCGGGGAACAAGAGAGCAAAAAGAGGCCATGAAATGTCCTTGACAATTTAAGTTGAAGAGAATCCGAAAGCGTTCTATACATATATTAAGTACAGATGTATTACTCGGGAGAAAGTAGGACCACTCAAGAATACAGGATGGCATTTATGCTTGGAGGCAGAGGATGTTTGAGTTCCAAAGTGAATAATTTGCATCACCATTCTCTCCGTAAAACGACATTGAGGAGAGGGAGATATGTGTGAAGCATGCCTATAGGCTAGAACATTAAAGAACAAGAAAGTGGTGGCATTGGATCCCTTGAAGAGTATGAATGCAGATAGCTTCCCAAGGTCTGATGAAAGCAACTGCAGTTTATTGAGGGAGGCAAATGAGGCGATTGCTCAGGCTTTGATCAAGAAAGTGGTCCTCTCGAACCACTGAAGAGATCCAGGAGGAATCGGGAGTAGGCTATGTTTTCCCTTATTCAAGAAGAAAAGTAGGGAGACAACTAATGTCGGTAGTATTCACCGTGTTCATCATCTGGAGTCACGTGCAGAAACAGAATAGATCATTTCGAAGCAATTTTTCCCACTATTTTACTTACTGTGACAGAGTTGGTCAATAGTGCACTCAGTGCTATGGCCCTATAGTCCCAGAGCAGGTCAGTCACAACCACAGTGCTGTCAGTCTGAAGTAAAATGTGCAGACAGCGCGGGTGGGTACTGACCACATTACTGTGGGTCTGGGTCAAATGCAGGTACAGTGCAGATGAGTGGTAACCAAAGCACTATGTGTTGGGACTTATACGTAGAGAAGGAGCAGGTCACTGGAAATCACATTGTGGTGTTGCTTGACTGACATTTATAGATAGAGCAGTTCATAAATAACAATTATGCTCTCCTTCTGGTGTCACCTGCAGAGCCAGAGTCGAACAGTGGTACCCACAGTGCTGTGGGTTCAGAGACACAGAGACAAAGCGCATAGTGGTAACGATGATGCCGTGGGTCTGGAGTCACGTCCTGAGCAGTTCAGTGGGAGTAACCGGGCTGTGGGTCTGGAGTCACATTAAGAGATAGGGAAGATCAGCATATTGACAGAGCTGTTGGTCTGAATTCAGATTAGGAATAGAGCAGATTAGTGATAAACAGAGTGTTATGGATCTGGAGTTACATATAGATTGTGCAGTTGACTGATAACCACAGTGCTTTTGGTTTGGAGTCAAATGCAGAGTGAAAACAGGTCAGGGGAAATCATTGTGCCGTTGTTCTGGAAGGAGATGTTGAGACAGAGTAGATCAATAGTACCCATAGTGACGTGGATCTGCAGTCATCATTCATAGAAATGTACAACGTAGAAACAGAATCTTTCGTCACCCATGACGACCAGATCGCCTAAATCTATCGAATCACATGTGCCAATATTTGGTCCATATCCCTCCAAACCCCTCTTATTTAAAATCTCACTCTGATGTCTTTTAAATGTTATAATTGTAGCAGACTCCAACACTTGCTCCGCCAATTCATTTCATGGTCGCACCACACTTTGAGTGAAAAACATGCCATATAGGTTTGAACTCCAATAACCTGGGGTAAAGACATGGACTATTCACAATACCCATGCCTTTCATGTTTTTATAAGCCTCTGTAAGCTTCCCCCGCAGCCTCTGACACTCCAGAAAACAAAGCAACATCAGTGCCGCTGTGTGTCTGGAGTCATATGCAAAGGGAAAGCGTACTATTGGTAACCACAATATTGTTGGGTATACAGACACAGAACGTCAGTGGTAATCACAGTGCTGGGAGGCAGGCGTCACTTGTGGAGACAAAATCGGGGGTAGTAAACAAAATGCTGCCGTTCTGGAGTCAACTGCTGACAGATATCCGCCCCTCAGAGTTATTCGGGGATTCTGACGAAGTTTTCCACAATGACCTTCAGTAGATTACCATTAAGCAACTATTTCTTCCACAATTTAATTGAATTCAAATTTGTCCATCTGTCTCGATGCCATTCGAATCTACATCTCATACGGTTTTCATTGAAACGTCTGGAGGAGCTCAGCACGTTTTGTTTCTTCCCTAAATCATAATATTAAAGAAGACATGCCACTCGTTTTCACACCAGAGATTTTAGACCAATAACACAGATCCTACAAGGGAGTGAATGAATGTAAACTGGATTGATTGGGGGCATTTTGCACAAAATAATCAAGGCAGCAAAAGCAATGCTGGCTTCAAATCTTGGGACTAGAAAATGAGAGCACAGAAGTTCTGGTTCAATTTCACAAAGCTCTGCTGACGCACGATTTGGACTCCTGTGAGCAGATATGTGAACCGGATCTCCAGAAATGTGATATTGACATTGAAGCAAGTAAATTGCATGCGACAAGAATGGCGTCTGCACTTCATGGGTCATGTGATCAGGAGGCCTGTATTCTCTTCAATTTAGAAGGTTAAGGGGTGACATAATTGATGTGTTCAATGGGTGATCAGTAAACGGCAGTGTATACAAAAATATTGTGATGTAGGTCCATCGAGTCGATTACAACCCTCTGAAGTACATCCGGACCAGACGACATCTTCAGCCTCCCCCTTTACACTTGGATTCCCAATTGCTAATCCAACAATGCAGCCCATCTCCAAAATGTGGGAGGGAACCAGAGAAATCAGAGGAAAGCAATCAGTCATGAGGTGAATGCGAAAACTCCACAGCAGACTCTAACACTTGCTCCGCCAATTCATTTCATGGTCGCACCGCACTGTGAGTGGAAAACATGCCATAGAAGTTTCAACTCCAATAACCTGGGGTAAAGACATGGACTATTCACCATACCCATGCCTCTCATCTTTTTATACGCTTCCCCCGAAGCCTCTGACACTCCAGAGAACAAAGCAACATCAGTGC